>NW_004798266.1:218325-219575 GCF_000002075.1 Aplysia californica | reverse complement strand
TTACTGCGCTTGCAACTGTATAAGGTCATGTGAGCGCCAGTCTCATGGGGTTTTTTGGGAGTTTTTTAAGTAGAGGTTTTACGGCACTCGCAACTGCATAAGGTCATATGAGCGCCAGAAGATTAGAGGTGTTACAAGAGAGTAACAAACATAAAAAAGAAGAAGGGGAGATAAGGACGATAGACGTTTGATAGGAAAGAAGGAGCAAACCACACCAGAGCACCCGCCAACCACCCACTCTCATGGTTTGAGTTAAAAAAACAGAGGTGGTTGTGGTAAGAGTCGAACGGCATTTGACTTGCAATACAGATAAAATGATTCATTTAGTTTTGGTAAGAGTTTTACGGCACTGGCAACACAATAAGGTCATATAAGTGCCGAAGATTAGAGGTGTTACGAGTAACAAGAGAGTAACAAACACAAAAAAGAAGGAGGGTATATAAAGACAGATGTTTGATAGTAAAAAAGAAGCATATCACACCAGAGCACCCATGGGGGCAGACAGAGGGGAAAGTCTCAAGGTTTGAGTTCGAAACCAAGGTTGTTGTGCTAAGAGTCTAACGGCATTTGATTTGCAATACAGACAAGATGATTTATTTAGTTTTAGTTACAGTTTTACGGCACTTGCAGCATAATAAGATCAATAATAAGGTGCCAAAAATTAGAGGTATTACAAGAGAGCACAAACATAAAAAAGAAGAACGGGAGATAAGGACGATAGATGTTTGATAGGAAGGAAGAAGCAAACCAAACCAGAGCACCCGCCACCCACCCACAAGGGCAGACGGAGGGAAAAGTCTCATGGTTTGAATTGAAACCAGTGTTAATGTAGTAAGAGTCTTGCGGCATTGGATTTGCAATACAGATAAGATGATTTATTTAGTTTTGGTAAGAGTTTTACTGCACTTGCAACACAATAAGGTCATAAGAATGCTAAAGATTAGAGGAGTAACAAGAGAGTCACAATCACAACAAAAAAAAGGAGGAGAGATCAGGAAGATAGATGTTTGATAGAAAAGAAGGAGCAAACCACACCAGAGCACCCGCCAACCACCCATTGATGACACAGATGAATACACACAAACCCACAAACCATACACGTAAAAATAAATTTACACAAAGACCCACACTTGGTGCTCATATGACCTTATGCAGTGGATGAATGATTGGGCCACAGGTACGACAGGAAGGAGGATGTATGGCCACATGAATAAACCACTGGTCAAAGATCCATTCAATGAGTTGAGGAG
>NW_004798266.1:216692-217916 GCF_000002075.1 Aplysia californica | reverse complement strand
CACACACACACAAAAACCATTTTTCAACAACAAAGAACAACCCCCATCGGCCCTCATTAAATCCCACACACACACACTCACATTATCTTGCTGCTCAGCATCCGCGCGTTCATCAGTGTGTTCGTTCGCCTGACTGTCCATGGCCGACTGTCGTATTTGTTCCACCAATCGTGAGTGTCTTTTGCAAAGCTGGGAAAACAGACTGTGGAAGGGTAGAAAAAAAAACCCAACCTGACTTATACAGTGTGGGTGGTTGCGGGTGCTCTGGTGTAGTTTGATCCTTCTTTCCTATCAAACATCTATCGTCTTGATCTCCCCTTCTTCTCATTTATGTTTGTTACTCTCTTGTAACACCTCTAATCTTCTGGCGCTCATATGACCTAATGCGGTTGCGAGCGCCGTAAAACCTCTACTAAAACTAAAACTGATCTCTCCTCCTTTTTTGTGTTTGTTACTCTCTTGTAACACCTTTCATCTTCAGCACTTATATGACCTTATTGTGTTGCAAGTGCCGTTAAATATTTTACTAAAACTTTAAAACACTGACTTATACTGTGTATTGAAAAAAAAATTTATGTAATTGTGAGACGGGATTATACAGACATGTTATTTCTTTACATTAAGTCCTTTGGACATAGATAGATACTTCAATTTTATAGATTGGGTTTTTAGTTCGAGTAGAGTTTTACAGCACTTGCAACACAATAAGATAAGATAAGATAACACTTTATTATCCCAGAGGGATATTTTTCTTAGCCGTACGTCAGGTTTTACTATCATATCCATACGACGTGGGGAACTGTGCCACCACTTTCCAAAAGAGGAAATTTACTTGTTAATCCGATCCGTATGCTTGCATAGCAGTCTGTCAAAATGATTTTTTGAGAAATACAGAAAGATTCAGAGATCTTCGTACTAGAAGAATTCTAAAATGTGAAGATTACAACCCCAGCAGGGATACAAAATGACCCCAGGGCGTACGGATAGGGTTAAGCAATTTATCACAAGAAATGATAAAAGACATATCAAACTTGAAGAAAAAGGCATCAGTTGAAAACCCATAATTTTGATGTGTTGACTTTTGGCTGACATCTCCATCGTGGATGGCGACAAGTAACTCATTTTGTACACACCACTTACTATTGTAGACGCGCACACACACACAAGCATGTGCACACACACACACACACACACACACACACACACACACACACACACACACAC
>NW_004798266.1:214053-215301 GCF_000002075.1 Aplysia californica | reverse complement strand
TGATAATAATAATAAAACAACATCAAGAACGATTATAATAATAATAACAATAATAATAACAATAATAACAATAATAATAATAGTAATAATACCACTGTATAATAACACACAAACACACCCACCTAATGAGACAGACTCATCCTCATATGAATCACCACTCACCCTCACTGTATACCGCGTATCACCCCTCTACCACCTGTATTACCACCCACCCTCATGCGCATCATGTTATATTGTATCATGCGTATCACCCCTCATCCTCACTGTATCACCCTGCATCAAAATTCACCCTCATTATATCACTCTGCATCATCATTCACCCTAACTGTATCACGCTCACCCTCACTATATCACCCTGCATCCCCACTCACCCTCATGCGTGTCGTGTTATATTGTATCATGCGCATCACCCTTCACCCAACGGGTATCACCCCTCACCCTCACTGCATCACCCTGAATCACCACTCACCCTCGCTGTATCACCCTGTATCACCCCCCACCCTCACTGTATCACCCTGAATTACCACTCATCCTCATGCGAGTCATGTTGTGCTGTATAGTGCGTATCACTCCTCACCCCACGAGTATCACCCCCCACCCTCACTGTATCACCTTGAATCACCACTCACCCTCATGCGAGTCATGTTTTACTGTATCGTGCGTATCACCCCTCACCCCCCCAGTATCACCCCTTACCCTCACTGTATCACTCTGCATCACCACTCACCCTCGCTGTATCACCCCTCACCCTCACTGTATCACCCTGCATCAACCAGGGAAGCCATTCAACTTTTTTTAAATAGCTGAAAATCCCCACACCACTGTCTCGCTAACATATGAAAATCAATTTGAAACCCAATTTTTTTTTTTTTAAACTATAGATTCTATCTCGACTCGATTCTCAATAACGGAAAAGCGGATCAGGATCAAAATACCGGAAATACCGGGGAAAAAAAGCGGAAAAGTGGCATCCCTGATCATCACTCACCCTCATGCGGGTCATATTGTACTGTATCGTGCGTATCACCACCAGAATGAGAAGGCCGCCCAGAGAAATCTCCGAGAGTTGCCGTTCCTTGAACCACAAAACGTTCTTGACCGTCTGAGGAAGGGGGAAAAATGAAGACATGTTGTAGGTTCAAATCATTAGATTTTACGCCAGCTTCAACACAATTTAGAACATTCTTTATTTGGTTTAGAAAACAAAAGAGACCCATGTGTTGGTGTATGTGTGGGGGAGGGGGGGGG
>NW_004798266.1:208674-212208 GCF_000002075.1 Aplysia californica | reverse complement strand
AAAAAAATAAAAAAAAAAAAAAAAAAATCTTTTAGTAAAATAAAAATTCAGTTCTAACAAAAAAATTAATTTAAAAAACAAAATTTTTTTCAATAAAACCTCACAGCCTAAACAAAACGAAATAAATACAGTTTTTTCAATAAAGACTAACAGCTCCAACAAAAAACAAAAATCAAAAATATTTTTTTGTAAAAACCTAAAAATAAAATATTTCAGCGTATCACCACAATAACGGTGGGGAAAAAAAACCAGCTCTGGAAAAAAATAATAATAAAATTTTTCAACCCCACATTTCAAACAAAAAAATTCAAATCCAATACGTTGTATGCAATAAGGAAAAGCCCATCAACACAATCATGATGAAGTTTTTACCCACTGTGCTAAAAAAAATCAACCAAACTCACATCGCAAACAAATGCAAAAAAAAAAAAGCCACTATGACTACGTTGCTGGAATACAGAGAAACACATCCACACAATAATTGTGAAAAAACCCAAAACTGTCATCACCCGTTTCTAGATTCTGTGGTGCAGCAATTATGCGCTTTGCCGCCATCGCACTCAGAAGATACGAGTTCGATTCACGGGTAGGGGAGATTTTACTCTACAGTATCTCCCAGCAAGCCCAAAAGCTGCGCACATCCACTAGTGGAAGTGGAGCCTTTAAATGTTCAAAATGTGGCAAACTTTTCTAAGCCAGTATTAGTCTCTTCAGCCATAGCAGAAGCCACAAGTCATCGTAACCTTTAACTCTTCAAATTCTTCTACTTTGTTGTAGAAATATGTGTCACAGTGGTGGAATCAGGCGCTCGTCAATTTTTGGGCATTACATGTGGAGTTATTGGTATCATCTGAAAGCTTATTCATTTGTCTTGCTTTCAATGTAAAAAATATTTAGCTTTTGTTTTTTGTTTTAGTAGAGGTTTTACGGCGCTCGCAACTGCATAAGGTCATATGAGCGCCAGAAGATTAGAGGTGTTACAAGAGAGTTAGTTTAGTTTTAGTAGAGGTTTTACAGCGCTCGCAACTGCATAAGGTCATATGAGCATCAAGGGGTGATGTCAACAGAGAAGTCCTTACAGGGAATCAGACTTACTCTGCTCACCTCTCTAGCTTCAACAGCACAAAGTCTGCTTCGACTATCAAGGCACCCCGGATTTCACCATGATGCCTCACATATTCTCTTCTGCTGATGTTTTGGTCATCGTCAGACATTGTCGGACCAGATATTATTTATTATTATCTCCCAGGAGAAAGAATCCATAAAAATTCTCCCCACTCGAGAGTATAAATAAGGACAGAAAAGACTTTTGACGGGGGGAGGGGGGGTTGATAAGTGTTTTACGGCGCTCGCAACTGCAAAAGGTCATATGAGCGTGCGGGACATATTAAACATTGTCAGTTGGTAGGAAATTTTGACAGGATTCGAACCCACGACCTTACGGTTGTGAGTCCGAGAGCCTAACCACTAGGCCATCGACACCACACAATTTAGAAAATTCTGGAGGCTGGCTTCTGAGCCTGCCTGTCAGGGCCAACCTGGACTGAGAAGATATTCAAAATTCCAGCAGAAAGACTCAGATACTTGACAAAAATTTTCTCCCTATCTAATCAGGAATCGAACTCGGGTCTCCTAGGTGCGACAGCAAAGCGCATGACCGCTACACCGCAGACGCAGAGAAAGAGGGAAGCTCTGTAGACATTTCATCTGCACGAGAAACATCAATAGGCAGGGGAAACGACAACAGCGGTGGCATCTCTTCTGAGAGGATTCAGGGAGGTTGGACTGCCTCACCCGCTACCCAAGGGAGGCGGCGGCCCCGGCGAAGAGCACGCTCTTCGGGGCTCCGAACATTTCAAACGGATAGGCTACCACACACACACACACAACAGCAGTAGAAGAGTCAGCGATGTAGGGGATACTATTGTGAACCGTGCTGACAAAATGAGTTACTTCTCGGATTCAAGCCCTATGGAAATAGATACATCACGCTTATCGGTGCAGTTTTTACAAGTTATAGGTATGACATACCGAAAGGCATGGGTATACTCAAACAATTACAATACGGCATGAATAGAAAAACCTATAAATTTGACCCAAGAGTCAATTTTTGGCCGATATCTCCGTTTGTGGATGGCGAGAAGTAATTCATTTTGTCAGCGATGAAGCGGACACATTTATCATTCACCGCATGCGCTACCAAACAGTTCTGAAAGTACATGCAACCAACATACTAGTAGAGGCACAGTCTAACCTGTTCAACACAATCAATCATCCCATCGTGCAGGATAAAATTAAGACATATAGACAGAAAGAAAAAAAAACAGTTGTTTTTTAGGGCTTTTTTTTGTTTTGTTTTAGCAAGAGTTTTACAGCACTTGTTATTTGTTGGGGGGGTTGTAAAAGTTTTACAGCTCCTGCAACACAAATAGGTCATATAAGTGCTGAAGATTAGAGGTGTTAGTAGAGAGGAGCATACACAAAGAAGAAGGAGAGATCAAGACACGATGGATGTCTGAGAGGAAAAAAAGAGCAAAATGCACCCGAGCACCCGCCAACCACCCACATACATTACATCCTCTGTGGTCTACAAGTTAAAAAGGCCATCGTTTTAAAAAAGCAGCGGAGAAGAGGCGGTGGGGGTGGTGCGGAGATTGAGACAGAAGAACAGCAGCAGAGAAGAGAACACCCTCCAACCACCCACATCAAAGCACATAGCACACTGACCAATCGGGAGCAACAACAACACTAAATATGTGGGAAACACAACGAGCTATAACGATAAAAATACTGATTTTACATAAAGAGAAGCACAGCGACACAATAACGGTCATATTATTAGAGTTTATAGTTTGTTGGGGGCTTTTTGGAGGGGGGGGGGTTAAGTATGCATTCCACAGCACTTGCAACACATTTGGGGAGGGGGGGGGACAACACTAGTGGAGGGGAGGAGAAGAGGAGGGAGGGAGAGATATAAACAACAGCGGAGAGGAGGGAGAGTGAAGAGGAGATTATCAACAGCGGAGAGGAAAAGGGTGAATCACATCGCCACAATAACGATCACATTACTATAGTTTGTTAGTAGTTTTTTGTTGTTTTTAAAATATTTTTTGGGGTGAGGGGGGTTAAGTATGCATTTCACAGCACTTATAACACATTAGGTCCTATAAGTGTCAAAGATTAGAGGTGTTACAAGAGAGTAACTAACACAAAAAAAGAAGGATGAGAGATAGAGATGATAGATGTTTGAGAGAAAAGGAGAAAACAACACACCATCATTTTTCCTCTTCTTCTTTTGTATGTTTGTCACTCTCTTGTGAGCTGCTATTTCTGAGGTGCCTTGATAGTCGAAGCAGACTTTGTGCTGTTGAAGCTAGTACACACACACACACACACACACACACACACACGTACATACACACATAGACACACACACACACACATACACACACACACACACATGCACACATACATGAACACACACACACATACATACACACAAACACACACAGACACACACACACACACGCACAC
>NW_004798266.1:204815-207077 GCF_000002075.1 Aplysia californica | reverse complement strand
CACACATTTAAAGCCCACAGAAGTGTCAAACCTTTACCATCCACACATTTAAAGCCCACAGAAGTGTCAAACCTTTACCATCCACACATTTAAAGCCCACAGAAGTGTCAAACCTTTACCATCCACACAATTAAAGCCCACAGAAGTGTCGAACCTTTACCATCCATACATTTAAAGCCTGTTGAAGTGTCGGACCTTTACCATCCACACATTTAACGCCTGTAGAAGTGTCGAATCCATACCATCCACACATTTAAAGCCTGTAGAAGTGTCGAACTATGCCATCCACACATTTAAAGCCCACAGAACTTACCAAAGTCTCCTAGACAGCATGAGGAAGGAAAGAGCTTTAGTCACTAATAATATGGTTATCTTGTGCAGGGAAAAGGCAAAGCAGACCGTCACACATTTCTTCAAGACCACAGAACTTACCAAAGGAACAACTACATCACACTGCTTGATATCTTTTTAATTAAAATTGAGATAGCTTTTAGTTTAAGTAAGCATTTAAGGAAACTTGCAACACAATTACTTCACATAACTGCCAAATTTACAGTTTCGTAAAGAGTTTTACAGCACTCGCAACACAATAAAGTCATATGAGTGCCGAAGAATAGAAGTGTTACAAGAGAGTAACATGCACTAAAAAATGCGGAGGAGGGATAAGGATGATGATAGATGTTTGATAGGAAAGAAGGAGCAAACCACACCAGAGCACCCGCCAACCACCCACTACAAGAGAGTAACATGCACTAGAAAGGCGGAGGAGAGATTTTTAAAAATAAGGATGATGACAGATGTTTGATAGGAAAGAAGGAGCAAAACGCACCAGAGCACCCGCCAACCACATAGTCCCTGGACCGGACACAAAAAAATATATGTAAAAAAAAAATATTTTTAAAAAAATCCAAACCCATAGTCTCTGTGGGGAGAGTGGTTGTTCTCCCACATGTTGTAGGGCAAAAACAAGTAATTGTCAAAAAGAAAAACAAAACCAAAACAACAGGAAGAAAAAAAAAGGAAAATATATAACATTTTGAAAAGAGACACGAAAAGAGAGTCTTACACTGAGTTTAGTTTTAGTAGAGGTTTTTACGGCGATCGCAACTGCATGAGGTCATATGAGCGCCAGAAGATTAGAGGTGTTACAAGAGAGTAACAAACATAAAAAAGATGGAGGGGGAGATAAGGACGATAGATGTTTGATAGGAAAGAAGAAGCAAACCACACCAGAGCACCCGCCAACCACCCACTCTTACACTCAGCAATTGAAAAAAAAAAACCAGAAAAAGAAATAAACATTTGAAAAAGAAGAAAAGCGAAAAAAAACAAGAAAAACAAAACAGCGGGAAAGAAGAAAAGAAAAAAAAAAAAAAAAAAGAAAAAAATCAATCGTTTAGTGTAAGATTTCGCTATACGTCATTTTGGAGAAAACAACACTGAGGAGTCAAAAAACAAAAACACAAAATAAAGAAATATAAAACAAACAAAAAAAACAGTAAAAACAAGACAGAAACAAAAATTATTTTTTTAACAGAAAAAACCCCACTCACCCTGTGTGTCGGTGAAGGAGAAGAGAGCCTGCCGGTAAGGGTTGGTCACAGAGCGGTCACACGTGCAGTGATTGGCCAGCACCAGGATGAACAGAAGGCTCTGATTGGCCAGGAGGGTCTCTGACAGCTCCGAATCCACCTTCTTCCCCTTGTTGCCCATGCCCAGGGTGACCACGCTCCACAGGCTCGCTATAAATAGATTCGGTAAGAGTTGAAGTTGAGAATTTCTTGGAAGGAAAAGAAATCAAATACGGTAACACCAGCAGATTGACAGAGGCATTGAAGTTTTAGTAAGAGTTTTACGGCACTTGCAACTGCATAAGGTCATATATGAGCGCCAGAAGAATAGAGGTGTTACAAGAGAGTAACAAACATAAAAAAAGAAGAAGGGGAGATAAGGAAGATAGATGTTTGATAGGAAAAAAAAAGCAAAGCTCACCAGAGCACCCACCAACCACCCACAGAGTAGAAGTTGAGAATATCTTGGAAGGAAAAGAAATCAAATAACACCAGCAGATTGACAGTGGCATTGAAGTTTTAGTAAGAGTTTTACGGCACTAGCAACACAATAAGGTCATATAAGTGCTGAAGAATAGGGGTGTTAGTTTTAGTAAGAGTTTTACGGCACTTGCAACACAATAAGGTCATATAAGTGCCGAAGATTAGAGGTTTTACAAGAGAGTAACAAACACAAAAAAGAAGGAGGGGA
>NW_004798266.1:202252-203865 GCF_000002075.1 Aplysia californica | reverse complement strand
CTGGAACCCACAGGGCAAGAGATCAAGGGGAAGACCTCGTGGAACTTGGAGAAGAATCACAGAAATCGATGTACAGAAAAGTGGGAAGACATGGAATAACATCAAGAGGCTAGCCCAGGATAGAGAAAAGTGGGGGGTGTTTGTCCGTGGCCTATACCCTGGTGCAGGGTGAGAAAGGCAATGATGATGATGATGAACAACAATAGCATCAATTTTTTTATAAATCAAGAATTACTACAACAACAACAGCAGCAACAGGGTACACACGAGAGCGGCCATGGCGTTGTAGATGAGCCCAGAGCTATCGAATCAACAAAAACAACAACAACAAAAAACAACAACAACAAAAATAACAACTATAACAAAAACAACAACAACAAATAAGTTCAATTAAAAAAACAACAACAACAACTTACAGGTGAGAGCTGCCATGGCTTTGTACATGAATCCTAAGCAATTGCATAAACAACAACAACAATAGCAACAACAACAGCAACAACAACTTACATGTGAGAACAGCAGAAGCACAGTACATCAGTCCTAAGCTAATGAATAGACAATAACAACAACAACAACAACTGCAACAACAACAATAACAACAACTTACAGGCGAGAGCTGCCATGTCATCGTACACGAATCCTAAGCTATAGTATAAACAACAACAACAACAACAGCAACAACAACAACAACAACAACAACTACAGCAACAACAAAAACAACAACTACAACAACAACTACAACAACTTACAGGCAAGAGCAACCGTGGCGTTGTAGATGAGCCCTGAGCTATTGCATCAACATCAACAACAACAACAACAACAACAACAACAACAACTACAGCAACAACAGCAACAACAACTACAGCAACAACAGCAACAACAACAACAACAACAACAACAACAAAAACAACAACTACAACAGCAACAACAGCAACAACTTACAGGCGAGCGCCGCCGTGGCGTTGTAGATGAGCCCCGAGCTATCCGAGTGCCCCCTGAACAGCTCGGCCGGGCACTTTTCCTGGTTGATGTAGTTCCACAGCAGCGCTTTCATCAGGGTCGGGGCGTGCATCGCACTGGCAAAACACACATGCACACACACATTGTGAGGGGTTTTTTTATTTTCGGGGGGGGTTTGTATTGTTAATGTAGTAAGAGTTTTACGGCACTTGCAACACAATAAGGTCATATATGTATGTGCCGAAGATTAGAGGTGTTCCAAGACAAGAGAGTAACTAAAAAAAAGAGGGGATGCAGTTCCACAGCAGCGCTTTCATCAGGGTCGGGGCGTGCATCGCACTGGCAAAACACACATGCACACACACATTGTGAGGGGTTTTTTTATTTTCGGGGGGGGTTTGTATTGTTAATGTAGTAAGAGTTTTACGGCACTTGCAACACAATAAGGTCATATATGTATGTGCCGAAGATTAGAGGTGTTCCAAGACAAGAGAGTAACTAAAAAAAAGAGGGGATGCAGTTCCACAGCAGCGCTTTCATCAGGGTCGGGGCGTGCATCGCACTGGCAAAACACACATGCACACACACATTGTGAGGGGTTTTTTTATTTTCGGGGGGGGTTTGTATTGTTAATGTAGTAAGAGTTTTACGGC
>NW_004798266.1:199141-200413 GCF_000002075.1 Aplysia californica | reverse complement strand
AAAAAAACATCAATCAAATCAATCAATCAAACAAATCAAAAGCACGAGAAAACTTCCTATGAGAGGAAAAGTAGAACTTTCTGTCAAAGTAACAAACGAAAAACAAAAAAATATATCAATCAAATCAATCAAAAAAAACAAAACCAAAAGCAGGAGAAAACTTCCTATGAAAGGAAAAGTAAGACTTTCTGTCAAAGTAACAAACAAACAAAAATACAGGCGTACCAACTTTTGAGATACTGACTTCTGGAATTTTGATTGCGCCAGGGCACCACGGACACACACTTCTGTGATAGGCTACTAAAGCTACTAAAAAAAAAACACCCACACCACAAAAAACAGCTCACACAAACAAGTGGAGAAAGAGAGAGAGAGAGAGAGAGAGAGAGAGAGAGAGAGATGCTGTTTCGGGAAAGGTTCGATTTCCCGAAAAATTCTGGAAGGTTGGCAAGCCTGAAAATATATCAATCAAATCAATCAAACAAACCAAAAGCATGAGAAAACTTCCTATGACAGGAAAGGAAAAGTAGAACTTTCTGTCAAAGTAACAAAGAAAGAAAAAAATATATCAATCATATCAATCAATCAAACATTTCAAAAGCATGAGAAAACTTCCTATGAGAGGAAAAGTAGAACTTTCTGTCCAAGTAACAAACGAAAAACAAAAAAATATATCAATCAAATCAATCCAAAAAAACCAAACCAAAAGCAGGAGAAAACTTCCTTTGAAAGGAAAAGTAAGACTTTCTGTCAAAGTAACAAACTATCAAAAATACAGGCGTACCAACTTTTGAGATACTGACTTCTGGAATTTTGATTGCGCCAGGGCGCCACGAACACACAATTCTGTGATAGGCTACTAAAGCTACTAAAAAAAGAACACCCACACCACAAAAACAGCTCAAACAAACAAGAGGAGAAAAAAAAAAAGAGAGAGAGAGAGAGAGATATGCTGTTTCGGGAAAGGTTCGATTTCCCGAAAAATTCGGGAAGGTTGGCAAGCCTGAAAATATATCAATCAAATGAATCAAACAAACCAAAAGCAGGAGAAAACTTCCTTTGAAAGGAAAAGTAGAACTTTCTGTCAAAGTAACAAACAAACAAAAATACAGGCGTACCAACTTTTGAGATACTGACTTCTGGAATTTTGATTGCGCTACTAAAGCTACTAAAAAAAGCGGGAGGGAGGGAGGGAGAGAGAGAGAGAGAGAGAGAGAGAGAGAGAGAGAGAGAGAGAGATGATGTTTCGGGAAAGGTTCGGAACGACGATGG
>NW_004798266.1:191862-196694 GCF_000002075.1 Aplysia californica | reverse complement strand
GGGGGGCGACGGTAGAGGTTCATTATTTTGTAAGAAAGAGTAGGTCTGAATGGTAAAGTAAAGTTGTTGCCGCATCCGACCCGGACATTGGGGATTGCCTTGTTAGTGAAACAACTTCCTGGGCCTTCGTGGCCAGTTGCTTTCCACGGCGCCTTTAATTCCCCAACTCAAAGTCAGGTACCCATTACTGCTGGGTGGGCAGGGGGGGGCGAAAAAAATCTGTGTCCACACCGAGATTCGAAACCCAGACTTTCCGCTTCGGAGACGAGCGCACTAACCGCTCCGCCACCGCACCCTTTGAAGGGTAAAAAGTAAAATAATAGACAAGGAGAAAAGTGACTGTCTTAGACAGATCTGCCACCCAGTTGAGGAGAAAAGCGATTGCCTTAGATTAACATCTTAGACAATGTCATTACAATTTTTTTTTTAACAGAAGGAAGAAGAGAGAAGTGGTCGTTTGCACGTAAGTGATTTTCTTGAACAGGTACAGGTAGTTGTTAGAGCAGGTATGACAGTATCCCACAGGTATGACAGTATCCCACAGGTATGACAGTATCCCACAGGTATGACAGTATCCCACAGGTATGACAGTATCCCACAGGTACGACAGTATCCCAACACACATAGGAACTAACTGCCCTTGGTGAAAAGTACGGAACAACCGGCTGTTCGTGCAATAAGGCTACTCAAACTTAAGAAAAAATAAATACACACAAAGACAAAAAACTACAGATGAATACAACAGACGGATAGAAAGAAGAACAAAGAACCGGTACTCACTCCTCACACTGGGCAGAAGCCTTCAGCTCCGTCGCTCGGATCAAGAAGTTGTGGATGAGCGCCCGTAGGTTCCCCGTGTGGCAGTTGTTCAGGGCAAAGCTGCGTGCTACGCTGTCTGTCGACTCCTCCAACAGGCGAGCATCAGAGCTGGGGACACACAGAATATTTAAGATAAGATAAGACTCGTAGTTGTGAGGTTGCGGGTTCGGGGGTTCAAGCCGAAGGCCCAATGTTGTGTCATTGGGAAAGGCACTTTACACGAACTTTCCTCACTTCACCCAGGTGGGAAATGGTACCCGGCCATAGACAGCGTAAGATCTTGTCAGTATGCTAGTATTTTAGCCCCAATAAATGGCCGCTTGCACTGTATGCTTCTCAGGACGTTGAGATTGTTTCAGAATGCTAGCAGGTCAGCTGGGGTAATAATATAGATTATAAAGCAAATAGAGCTTGCTATAAAGAGGGAATTTGCTCTTTAAAAATGCTATCTATTATTATTATTATTATTACTATTATTTTTATTATTATTGTCATAATTATCATTATAAAATTATTATTATTATCATTACCTGGAGACAGGGATCTGGAAGGAGAAGGACAGAAGCTGGTTCCAGAACGGGTCCATTTGGTCGATAGGTTCTGGCCCCGACAGACGCCGGAGATACTCATTGGACGAGAGCTCGCTGAGGCTGCTGCTGGTGGCACCCATGGTGAGACTCTCGGGAGGTCTAGGCGGGGGCTCGGTGGCCAACTGGGTTCGAGATCTTACAACCGCTGATGCTGGCGATGATTTTGTTCGCTCAGTGATATTTTAGAAACCTGACAAGACATGGATATTTTATCAATTTCAGTTCGCATTGATCAGCAAATCAAAGTTCAGGGCCTAGAGTTGGACAAAGTAGTAGTAAGTCCGTTCTGAAATGATGAACCAGTTAATTTTTTTTTTCAAACACGTTGTTTATAATGCTATTTTTACACAGATCATTTTTAAGGCTGAATATTAGTTCATTTCAGTAAATCAAAGTTCGGGGCCTAAAGTTGGAAAAAAGTAGTAAAAGTCAGTTCTGAAAAGACGATTCTGTTTTTTTTTCTTAACTTTTTAACAAGTTTATTATTGCCTTTTTAATACAGAGAACTTCTGACTGACATCTTACAATACAGGATAAATAAACTTCAGCCACATTAGCTTGCATATCCAAATAATCGCTACAATGTTCGACTTCCGTAACAAGTGACCACCCTAACAAACACAATTAAAAAAAAAGAGACCTAATCCTAACCTTGACCCGACCCCTAACCCTACCCTTACCCCTCGCCTTCCCAAACCCGAACCCTACCCTCTATTCTATTTTGTTTCTATAGTGGTCAATCGTCACGGAATTCCTAAAAAAAAGCAGAGAAAAGATCCACAACATGACAATTAATTACATGAAGATCTATATATATATAAAATATATATTTATATATGATTTAGGAGTTCATACAATCGTGATCATTCATCAATAATGGAAGTGTTAGTGAGAATAGCCTGTAGGTGTCTTGCTATTCTCAACCCCCTCAGGTGTGCTACAAACAGTAGGTCTATAGCACAGACACACACAGAATAGCACAGAGAATAAATAAGTTGTAGAGATTAGTTTCAGGTTTAGTTCATTTAAAGGGCAGGGTGAAGGCCATTTCACACCGTGAACAACAAACAACAGTGAAAAAAAAAACCAACCCTCCTCCCCAAAAAAACAACAAAAACTTCAAACGCAGACTCGCTGTCTATTCGGCCATCAGAACTTCCGACAGCAAGTGGTCACTCAGTGTGTGCTGTTGGTGTACAGCACGCGCGCAGCGAAATGTGTGTTTTCCCCGTGAATACCATGGGAGTGTGTTAATCGATGATGAAAATAACGCTCTATCTTTCATAGCTTTTTATTTTTATAAAGTGTTACAAACACATGAATAACCCCCTCTCTCAAGCTGATTTAAGACATTACGAGTAGTTACGCCCATTCGAATAACCTTTCTAGACGCTCTTGTTGATGAATGACCTGAGGTTCGAAAGGGGGTAATATCAAAAGGTCAATTTTCGAATGTTTCGAACTCAAATTGTTCTTTGTACCTGCACAATGGTATTCAAAACTATCAAACAAGCTTCTTTTTTATCGGGTAGTATCATTTCATACGAAACCAAGCTCATTTGAAAGATTTTGTATACAAAAATGAAAGTCTTGTTTCCTGACTATCCTTTCGAGCTCCTCATGTCTAAAAGTGAGTCAATTTCTTCTATAATTTCATTGGACGAACATCTAGAGCTCCCAACTTGGCATGTTTTGAATGAGACGCATGCCTCGATTAGGAACCAACGCAGGCGGTTCTAGAAGAAGGTCACAAACGCACACAAACTCAAGCAGAATGACGCACACACACTTGACCTGCATGAATGAGGATCCGACTCGGGACCCGAATTTCACGTAAAAGATGATGCGCGGTGGGCATGCGCTGAGCCAGGGGCCACACTGATTCGGGACCACAACGAAGGCGAGGTGCCGAAATAGGCTTATCGGGCGACATTATAAACCCGGCCCCCGCAGGACGAGGGTTAGGCTTGACATAAATAGACACTTCCATCTTTGGTGCCATGCCGTTGGCAGAAAAGTGAAATAGCCATCACAGCATCTTTGAAGACGATCAAATTAGCGTACTTTTGTGCTATAACGTAATTTTTTCTTGGCTTTTATCAATTTGATCATCCACACCGATAGACAGTATTCCAAAATGAGGAAAAACAGGTCTTGTTTCACACCGGGTGAGAATAGCCTACGCTGGCAAGTCTCACACGGGGTGAGACCCGGGTGAGAGGTAGATCTAGATCGTATTTTTATTCTCACCCCGGGTGAGAATAGCCACTTCCGTTGGCTATACAGATGTAGTCACGTGATCGGAGGGGTATCCTGGTCTGACGTCAAACAAGATGGGCGCCTTACCTGAAAATAGTTTGCGTCATTCTACGTAAACTACGTTTAATCGCATCATTATTATATGTGTCTTGATCTATCTTTACTACTACAGAGAACTTTGTTACTTTGTCAGTATTTATTCATCATTTGACAGGTCAGAGTCATATGGATTCGTTCACTAGTTCAAGTCCTGCCGGTCCACCACGACGCCGCATCATAATCATATCATCACATTCATCAGTAGGCAATCATTCAAATTCAGAAGTCGCCTGGTCACCGCTGGCGGCCACTCAGGCAGGTGACAGTACAAACAGGCACAGGCGCTATCGCCATCGGATTCTCACCTATTGTTACAAACTAAACTGTCTTGGCGGTAGTCCAGGGTGGACCCAGCAAGACAAATAGAAATTGACGCATAAATAACCAAACCCCTGTCAAGCCCCCAATATTATTTACATCACAGGACACATTATTCTTTTATCACGCAGGTACAATTCATCACAAATTCATCCTTCTTCTTACCACGTAAGTTTGTCATGAAGTTATGTCCCTTTCTCAAAACAACGGCGATGCCCCCAGATTGTTCAGAGAAACGAAAATCGAGAAAGAAGCTTTCAGATTAAAATAAATTTACCAATGAGAAAACTAATAATTAAATATTTCTAAAATTTCTAAATCTTTCCTCTAATTTATTGCTTAGCGTGTAATTCGTTTTGCTTAATACAGGCTTTGTATTCTGCTAAAAATAGGAAATCAGTTGTTTCTTAGCAGTCCAAAATTTACTTTAGTAACATAATATGGTCATGAATTTGCTGTGCGAGATCTTTCCAATTCAATGAATAAATATGATTTGCAGGTCACAGGGCTACGATAGAATGTCTAAAAATATGCAATTATATGGATGTATTTCATATACACCTTGTTAATTGAGTGTTGTATTTTCACGGGGGTAAAAAAAATTGTGGTGAAAGTTGTTGGGGGGTTTTAACGCTAAAAATTGAGACTGACACTCAATATGGGTAAAAATATCAACTATACTGATCTTTTCAGAGAAATGAGTTCTACGAACAAGTGTCTGTTTTTTGCTGCATGGGGGGTTGGGGG
>NW_004798266.1:189213-190729 GCF_000002075.1 Aplysia californica | reverse complement strand
ACACACACACACACACACACACACACACACACACACACACACACACACACACACACACACACACACACACAAGGAGGACACACGTATTATGTACACAGAACACAAAATAAGCTTGCCGAGCTGTTACATTATTTTGTGAAGCCGAGCAAGCTTATGGAGGTTAAATAACCTTTAAAAACAAGTTGACCTTTCAAATGTTTCTCTTTTTTTATCAACAGTTGTCTGTCCTCACAAAGACTGGAATAATTGTTATGTTGTGCACGGCTTTTATATAAAGCAAGCACTGTCCTCATGAGGTAAATAGGCAGCATAATGTCTTTATTCTTTTTTTTCTTTCTTTTCTTGTTTTATTTAACTTTTTTTTTTTTTTTGGGTAAGTGTTTTACAGCGCTCGTAACTGCACAGGGTCATATTATGAGCGCGCTGGACACAATAAGCATTTTTCAGTTGGTAAGAAATTTTGAATTTTGCCCGGGTGGCAGCCGAAGCCTACTCTTGTTGATTTTGGACGCAACTATCACATGGGACCTCGAGATTTTTAGCCCTTATCCGAGAAGGCTAGTAGATGTTAGATCTGGCTGAAAGACAACAGTAAGAAGCAGATACGGGAGTAGCAGTAGAAAGGTTGCAGAAAGAGTCAGAAGCCCAGAGGAGGGGACAAATGATGTGAGAGGATGGGGGCAGAAAGAGTAGGCTTTGGCTGCCCCCCGGGCAAAATTCAAAATTTCCTACTAAACTGAAAATGTTTTATGTGTCCCATGCGCTCATATAATGACTTTATGCAGTTTTAAGCGCCGTAAAAACATTTACCACCTAAAAAAATACTGTTGAGATTGTCCATGATGGCCATCCATTGTCAAGCAGAAAATTGGTTGTCTTAGACAAGTACACGTTTTGGAAAGTATTATTAATCATTATGTAGAAGGAAAAAAAACACACAAGTAGGGAAGAAATTTTAATCAAGTATCTCAGTCTTTCTGCTCTTGGAAAGTGTTATTAATCATTATGTAGTTTTAAAAAACAACAGACACACACACACAAACACACACACACACACACACACACACACACACACACACACACACACACACTAGCGGGGGAGAATAAATATAAATTTATCAAGTATCTCGATCTCTCAGTTTGGATGTTGTATCCCCCTCTCCCCTCACACCGGGATGCCTCTGACACACAAGATCGGAAGCCTGCCTCCTAAATGAATTAAATTGTTTTAATGAGGGCGTAAAAAAAAAACCTACATTTTTTTAAAAAGTCCTTCCGTGTCATGGGTCAAGAATGGAGTTGGTAGTCTCCGGGACAAGGCTTTCTTGTGGGGACTAATTACAAACAATGTAACAACCGACCCTTATTTCTTACTGTGTGCGTCTCTCTTGTGTCGGTTTGTTTTAAGTTTGGCTCCTGTTTTGTTTGGGTTTTTTTAAAACCATTTCACTAAGTTACTAGAACTTCTTTGTAATCTTGTTAAAAAGCTTCGTTCTTTCACACACACACACACACA
>NW_004798266.1:182592-183749 GCF_000002075.1 Aplysia californica | reverse complement strand
TTATTATTATTATTATCCCTATTATTAATGTTGTTATCATTATTATTATCATTGTAATTATAGTTTTTATTGCTTGTGTTGTATTTTTCACAGTAGATAAGAGGCGTATAGGGACAGGACTAGCCTAAACAGTGCCGCCATGATGGAAGGGCCACAAACGACCACATCTTTTGCCTACGTCATTCTTCTCATTGTCGGTTGTTACATCAGTGGGACATACGCCATGTGCTACAAGGTTGAGACTTCTGGAGGTGTCGTGGATCTTGACAATGGTGAGATTGGCCGATATTGGAATAACGCAATCGTTTTGTTTAAGTATTCTCTTCCTGTCCAACAAATGGTGAAATGGCATTGATTTAGTGCTCCTGTTAACACTGCTAGATTAGTGAAGAGGAGGGACCTCCGGTTTTTACAAAATTCGTGGCAAGGTCCTTTCCCAATGACATGATATCGGACTGAGCAGAGGAATAAATGTTTGTTCGTCTTTTTAGCATAATGAAACTAGTGTGATCATGTACGGTTGAGAGCTCCGACAGACTTACTAAAAACACGTCTGATTTTGTAGCGTGAAATCTGTTGGCGCTTAAATGACCAAAATTGTGTCCATAGTGCCGTAAAACATCTACCCAATCAATCAATCAATCAATCATGAGCAGAGGCTCGAACCCTCGAAACCGCAGTCTCACGATTACGAGTCCGGGTACCCATTGCGATTGGGGTCGGGTCGGGTGGGGTCGGGTCGGGTCAGGTAGGGTCGGGTCGGGCCAGGTGGGGTCGGGATGGGCCGGATCGGGATGAATGCCCGACTCGTCGCCTGAAAACAAACGCGTTTGTTTTTGAGGCGACGATTCGGATGCGATCGGCCTGTGCCACGATAGCCGCTTTGCACCCCCAATCTGGCTAGCAAACCGACCCGATCTCCCAACGGGCACCCCGTATACCCACTAGGCCACCGACGTCACTTTTTATTTTCCAGGTTTCTCGTCAATTGTACGGTAAAGATGTGTCCCAACGCGGTGAAACCAGGCGCTCGTCAATTTTTGGGCATATGGAATTCTTGGTATAATCTTAAAGCCTGTTCGTTTGCTTTGCTTGTGATCTTTAAAATATCCATCCATCTGGAACAGAGTCAAAATAATTGTGATTGAAGGAGGCGG
>NW_004798266.1:175649-181622 GCF_000002075.1 Aplysia californica | reverse complement strand
AGAAGGAGAAGGAGAAGGAGAAGGAGAAGGAGAAGGAGAAGGAGAAGGAGAAGAAGAAGAAGAAGAAGAAGAAGAAGAAGAAGAAGGAGAAGGAGAAGGAGAAGGAGAAGGAGAAGGAGAAGGAGAAGAAGAAGAAGAAGAAGAAGAAGAAGAAGAAGAAGAAGAAGAAGAAGAAGAAGAAGAAGAAGAAGAAGAGGAAGAGGAAGAAGAAGAAGAAGAAGAAGAAGAAGAAGAAGAAGAAGAAGGAGAAGAAGAAGAAGAAGAAGAAGAAGAAGAAGAAGAAGAAGAAGAAGAAGAACAACAACAACAACAACAACAACAACAACAACAACAACGACAACAACAACAACAACAACAACAACAACAGCAACAGCAACAACAATAATAATAATAAATATAACAATGATGACAATAATATTAATAATAATATTAATAATGATTATAATTTCTAAAATAATAATATAATAATAATATAATAATAATAATAATAATAATAATAATAATAATACTAATAATAATAATAATAATAATAATAATAATAATAATAATAATAATAATAATAATAATAATAATTGTAATAGGAAAAAGCATAGCACTGGTTTACAGACACAGACCCGCCTATTTTTCCCTTCCACTATTTTCGTTTATTGTTATGCACCCCCGTTGAATTTGATTTTTCAAGTACGCTTTTGGACAATTTTGGTCGATTTTTTAAACCCTTTTTTTTCCTCAATATTTCACATTAAAATCACATTTTGTGTAGATCTTTCTTAAAAAAAAAACAAGTTGATTAAATGCCCACTCACGCAGACACACACACACACACACACACACACACGCACACACACACACACGCGCGCACACACACACACGCGCACACACACACACACACACACACACACACACACACACACACACACACACACACACACACACGATGCAAATTTGCCGTATTCAAGAATAATGATACTAAGAAGAATGACAACAATGACAATGATATTGATAATAATAATAATAACAATATAATTACCATCACCATTATTATTATTATTATTATTATTATTATTATTATTATTATTATTATTATTATTATTATTATTATTATTATTATTATTATTATGATAACGATGATAACGATGATGATGATGCATGCAATTGCGTTTGTATAGCTCATATATCCACGCTGTAAAGCATGCTCTATGTGCTTTAATATTATCTATACTTTAACATTATATTTGTGAAAGTTCATCACTTTGGTCGCCTAAAACTTCCGAACCACTTAACTTTCGAATTTGACAAAACTAATGGTGGTTCAGAATCATTTAAAGGGTGCACAGTTCTATTGAGGAGCCTGAAGCCACTGTAGTTTAATTTTCAAATTTTCATTAGTTTCGTTATCTATTCTTGGGAAAGTCCGTCTTCTAAGACGGCATTGTAAACAAGTGAGGTTTCCGTTCAATAGCCGTGCGCACTGGTTCCACACCTTTGAAATTCTGGAGTGTACAACCACGACAGCGGAATGGAGAATCAATCTATACATCACTTTATCTAAACCTTGTAATTTTTTGCGTCTCTCAGAATTTATTACTCCATTCCAGAAGAGTGTAAATATAGTATGCAAATTACTTGCAATTGATGTTAATGCACCAATCATTCCTTTCAACAAAAGGGGGGCCCAGCTAGTTAATTAATTATATTCGCCCAGTGGACCCCAGAGCGCTCAAAACAATCTCGGCTTTCCATAGAGCATTCAGTGCAAGCAAGGCATTGGTGACCGTGGGTGGTTGGTGGGTGCTCTGGTGTGGTTTGCTTCTTCTTTCCTTAAAAACATCAATCGTCCTTATCTCTCCTCCTTCTTTTTGATGTTTGTTACTCTATTGTAACACGTCTAATCTTCGGCACTTATATGACCTTATTGTGTTGCAAGTGCCGTAAAACACTTACTTAAAAAAAAAAAAAAACAATCGGTGACGCGCTCAAACACTGACACACTGACACATTGACACACTGAGTGAACTGACAAGACCTCTAGATCTGTCTGTTTCCGGGTGCCCATTCCTACCTGGGTGAAGGGAAGGAAGTTCGTGTGACACACTGAGTGAACTGACAAGACCTCTAGATCAGTCTGTTTCCGGGTGCCCATTCCTACCTGGGTGAAGGGAAGGAAGTTCGTGTTACGTGTTTGTCTATTTGGCCTTTTGTTTGTTTGTTTCTTTATTTGTTTGTTGGTTGGTTGACTGGTTGGTTGGTTGATTGGTTGGTTGATTGGTTGGTTGGTTGGTTGGTTGGTTGGTTGGTTGGTTGGTTGGTTGGTTGGTTGATTGGTTGGTTGGTTGGTTGGATGTTTGAGTAAAGAGAAGCACATCGACAAAACAATGCGCACTTTGAGCTGGGAAAAAGTAAGACAGACAGACAGAAACAACTGAGGGAAAGCAAAGACGTAGGACATACCAGTGGCGCCCTCCAACCCGTCGACAGTGTAAAATGTGAAGTGTATGGTCCTCTCTGAGCGTCAAAGAGCAAGACATGTCTTTTTTTCCCCACTTTTCAAACAGTGTTCACTCACCATGCCCTCGAGTTGACGGGCTGTATGCATAGATATAAAGGTTGTATGCTATCCTCCAGTATAGAAAGGCAACACAGTGTCTATTCGACACGGTCACAATCCTTCTAAAGAAACAATTTTCCCTCTTTAACAAACATATTATGTGACGTGTGCTGACTATATGAGTTACTTCTCGGATTTGAGCTCTATGGAAAAAGATACATCATGCTTGTAGGTTAAGTTTTTTACAACTTGTAAGTATGAAATAACAAAAGGCACTTTTAATACTTAATGAATATTGCATCAATAGAAAACCTAGACATTTGACTTAAGTGTCTATTTTTGGCCGATATGTCCATTTGTGGATTGTGATAAGTAACTCATTTGTCAGCACGCCTCACATATTTATTGCGAGTCGATTTACGCCAAGAAATGAAACAATCACGATTGGTTTTCATTATTCTATAAATAGAAAAATAGAATGCAATTTTAAGCAAACTGCAAAGATGCAAAGACCCAAAGTGATCTGAAGACGCACAGTAGAGTCTGAAATGAAGTCCTGGAACCATTCGCGGGGAACGTTGACCAAGATGGCCCAAAACAGACAGAGCTGGAGATCCTTTGTTGCTGCCCTAAACGCCAGATGGCGTAATGGGTAATAAGTAAGCAAAGATGCATTGGTCCAACACAAAAAAAAGAGAAGCACGTCATTCTCAAAAAGAAAAAGACCCACAATGTACAGTACTCGCATCCATGCTAGGGTAGAAGGACACACGTGTCCGAATATTATAAGCTTACACTGGAGCTTAATTAAACGGACACGTGTCCGAATATAAGCTTGGGGGCTCTCGTGGTCTAGAAGTTACGGTGTTCACCTTTCATTCAATAGGTCCCGAGTCTAAGACCTGACAGCGATGGAAAATTTTCTGCGCTAAAAGTTTCCCCTTTCACCTACTTTCCATGTTCCGTTGTCTGCTGTCGTCTCCCCTTTGCCCTCTCCTCTGGGCTCCTGACTTTTTCTGCAGCCCTTAATTAAGGAGCTAACTGTAACCTCCTTGATGCAGCCTTAATTTCTACTTCCACTCCTTGACTCCTTCTTACTGCTGTCTTCCAGTCACACCCCTGATCTTAGGGTAGGTGAGATGTAACACCTCGCCTTCCCGGATAAGGGTTAAAGATCTCGGAGGTCCCGTGTGCAAGTTGCGCACGGTAAGGATGCCTTGGTGGTCGCAAAAACGATAAGAGTAGGCTTCGGCCGCTACCCGCGCAAAATTCAAAATAAATTCCTACCAAACTGAAAATGCGTTTTAATGTGTCCTGCGCGCTCATATGACCGTATGCAGTTGTGAGCTCCATGCATCTTTACAAATCACGGACACAAAAGTATGGCTCTCTTGTATACAACATTCTTGAACTGAGCCCGTTTTCAGAAGACACCCACTCCCTCTCCTCCCACCACCACCCGCTTCAATGCTGTCCGCTGATGTGAATGACCTGATTTGTAAAATAAAATAAAATCAAACCAAACCAAACCAAACAAAACAATAAAAGAAAAAAAAACACCAACCCCCCCCCCCCCCCCCCAAAAAAAAGTAAAAAATAAATAAACCAACAAAAAAAACCACCACATCTAACAAATGTAACTTTTCAAAAGACGGTATGATCCAAAATCGGAGTGGCACGTTACAGAAACCCACCTACAGCATTCCTTGTGGTCTGGTGCATAATTATCTGTGTGGTTGCTTGGCGGGTGCTCTGAAATGATTAAAATTTGCTCCCTTTTTTTTTGTATCAAACATCTATCTTCCTTATCTTACCTCTTTCTTTTTTGGGTTTGTTACTCTCTTGTAACTGTTACTCTCTTGTAACTGTTACTCTCTTGTAACTGTTACTCTCTTGTAACTGTTACTCTCTTGTAACTGTTACTCTCTTGTAACTGTTACTCTCTTGTAACTGTTACTCTCTTGTAACTGTTACTCTCTTGTAACTGTTACTCTCTTGTAACTGTTACTCTCTTGTAACTGTTACTCTCTTGTAACACATGTTCTTCGGCACTTGTACGACCTTACTGTGTTGCAAGCGCCGTAAAACTCTTACGAAAACTAAACAGATATCTGTGTTGCGTCATAAACCTGAAACCGAGGGCGGACTGGGTCTTACTTTAAACCGGCCGGGGCAGTTTCAACCAATACCGGCTCTTAATTTAAGTCTAATTTTTAAAAATATGCGAGGCATCGTTCCAAAATCAGGCGCTCGTCAAAATGATTAGATCGAAGGTACCGGCATTTTCTAGTCGGTTTATCAATTTTTATCGATTTTTGTCTTGTTTTTTGGCTCAACACCTTTTTGTGTTTATAATGTTAATGCAATTTAGTGTGGATTTTATTTTTATTTTAAAACCAAAAAAAACAACCTGGATTAATGGCACAAACAAAATGTAGATTTTCCGTTTTCAATGACTCACACTACGGAAGTCATCAAACTTCGACCAACAATTCTCGCTAATTTTACATCTGAAACCAGGCGACTCCACCTCCTTCAATCGCGAATATCTCGACTTCTGTTCAAGATAGAT
This sequence comes from Aplysia californica, assembly GCF_000002075.1. NCBI lineage: Eukaryota > Metazoa > Mollusca > Gastropoda > Aplysiida > Aplysiidae > Aplysia > Aplysia californica. The sequence goes on along the minus strand of NW_004798266.1, from coordinate 176,502 downwards.
GGGTATTTTTTCAAACAATAGTTAGACGAATAGGGGGCTCTCGTGGTCTAGAACTTAAGGTGTTCGTCTCTCATTCAATAGGTCCCGGGTTCGAATCCGGACGGCGACGGAAATTTTTCTTCTCTGAAATTGTCTCCTTTCACATCCCTTCCTACTCTCTAACAATGTTCTGTCGTCTGCTTTCGTCTCCACTTTCTACCCCCACCCCTTCACCTTTGCCCCCTTCTCTGGCCCCAGATTCTTTCTGCAGCCTTTCTACTGCTACTCCTTTTTACTGCTGTCTTTCAGCCACACCCCTGAACTTCTGGTAGGAATGATCTACACCTAGCCTTCTCGGACAAGGGTGAAAAATCTCCGAGGTCACGTGTGCAAGTTGCGTACGTTAAAGATCCCTTGGTGGTCCAAAATTGATAAGAGTAGGCTTCGGCCGCCACCCGGGCAAAATTCAAAATTCAAAATTTCCTACCAACTGAAAATCGTTGCTGTGTCCCGCACGCTCGTATGACCTTCTGCAGTTGCGAGCGCCGAAAAACACTTACCCCCAAAAGGGGAATGAACTAGCTTTAAGATAACACCAATAACTCCATGTGCCCCAAAATTAACGAGCGCCAGTTTGCACCCATTCCAGCTAAGAAATTCAGGTTAATATACACAACTCTGATTTTAAATAAACGTCTCACTTTTAAAAGGGGCGTAGGCTAGCGCTTTACAAATCTCTGGTCCGCCGCCCGGCATTTGATAAGCGGTTTTTGTTGTTTTGTTTTTGTTTTTGTTTTGTTTGTTGTTGTTTGTTTTGTTTTGGTGTTTTTTTTGGGGGGGGGCTTGTTGTTGGTTTGGTTTGTTTTGGGTTTTT
>NW_004798266.1:172859-173625 GCF_000002075.1 Aplysia californica | reverse complement strand
TGTTGTTGTTGTTGTTGTTGTTGTTGTTGTTGTTGTTGTTGTTGTTGTTGTTGCTGTTGTTGTTGTTGTTGTTGATGTTGATGTTGATGTAAGCATTTGTCTACCGGTCTCATTGTGTTCTTGCTTCGCCCCACGATTCTCTTCTGGAACCCGTGAATGGTTGGTGGGTGCTCTGGTGTGTCTTGCTTCTTCTTTCCTATCAAACATCTTTCGTCCATATTTCTCCTCTTTCTTTTCTGTGTTTGTTACTCTCTTGTAACACCTCTAATCTTCGAAGATTATATGACCTACTTGTGTTGCAAGTGCCGTAAAACCCATATTAAACATCTGAACAACAGCCCAAACGACCCCGAACCAGCAAACGACTGAATCGCCTGTACAGCAGACGACTAAATCGTTTGGCCAGCAGACGACTGAATCACCTGACCAGCAAACGACTAAATCGTTTGACCAGCAGACGACTGAATCACCTTACCAGCAAACGACTAAATCGTTTGGCCAGCAGACGACTGAAACACCTGTTCCACAGACGACTGAAACCCCTGGGGTCTGCTCCAGAGACAACTGTCGTCTGCCGGACTGTTTCTGCTTCGGTGACACTCCCGCCAACATCAGCACCAAGGTAGGCGACTTGTTCATCTTTTTATGTGTGGGTGTTTTTGTTTGTGTGTTTGTCTTGCATATTCTCTGTTTTTGTTGGTGTGTTTGTCTTGCATATTCTCTGTTTTTGTTTGTGTGTTTGTCTTGCATATTCTCTGTTTTTGTT
>NW_004798266.1:170756-172414 GCF_000002075.1 Aplysia californica | reverse complement strand
CTGTCTTCTCAAGGGTCTATCTAGATCCGCTTATCCGGATCTCTCTTCACCTTTGGCGATCCTGTCACCACAACAGTCTTCTCAAGGGTCTAGCTAGATCCGCTTATCCGGATCTCTCCTCACCTTTGGCGATCCTGTCACCACAACAGTCTTCTCAAGGGTCTAGCTAGATCCGCTTATCCGGATCTCTCCTCACCTTTGGCGATCCTGCTACCAACGCAGTCTTCTCAAAAGTCTGTCTCAGTGGGTGGCTGGCGAGTGCTCTGGTGTGGTTTGCTTCTTCTTTCCTATCAAACAACTATAGTCTTTATCTCTCCTCCTTCTTTTTATGTTTGTTACTCTCTTGTAACGCCTCTAATATTCCGTACTTATATGACCTTATTGTGTTGCAAGTGCCATAAAACGCTTACTAAAACCAAAGGATATCTCTAGATTCGCTTATCCGAATCCCTCCTCACCTTCGGTGATCTTATCACTATTACCACCACAGATTTCTCAAAAAACATATCCTAATCCATATATCCGAATTTCTCTTCATGTCCAGGATTTGCCAATGTTCATCCTCCTCACCTTCGACGACGCAGTAACCACCACCGTCTTCTCAAAAGTCTATCGAGATCCGCTTATCCGAAACTCCTGGCGGGTATTCAACCCCAACGGCTGCCCCATTAGGTGAGTCGTCTAAGGGTCTGTTATTGTATCAGTGTTTTACTCCTCTTTCAACGATGTTAGGATATACAACATGTAAGTAATGCTCATTTTAGTTTTGTTTAGTTTTAGTAAACGTTTTACGGCACTTCCAACTCAATTAGGTCATATAAATGATATTTATTTGTTCATTTATTCATTCATTCATTCATTTATGTATGTATATATTTATTCATTAATTCATCCATTCATCATCCAGGGTTGCGTTCTTCGTGTCCGACCAGTACACAGACTACAAGCTGGTTTATTCATTCATTCATTCATTCATTCATTCGTTCATTCTTTCATTCAGGGCTGCATTCTTCGTGTCAGACCAGTACACAGACTACAAGCTGGTTCAGTACCTTCATGACGGAGGGCACGAGATCGCTTCCCACACTATGAACCACACCAGCCATGAAAACACTTACGATGAAGTGGCGGACGAGGTACGTGTATTTTGGTACTTTCAGATTTAATTAGTTTTATACTGCGGTAAAAAATTCGTGGTGCGACTTATTTTCAAATATCTCCTCAACTATCGAACACAGGTTCTCCAATTTTTGCACAGTCTGGGGATCGGCCCGATCCAACCGTAGTGGGCGTTAGACACAAACCGATCGCCCGATTCGTCTTTGCCTCATAAAACAAACGCGTTTATTTTCAGGCAACGAGTCTGGCGATCGGCTGGCGATCGGTTTGTATTAGAGAACCTATCCCCCAGTGGGCACTCCTTTTAAGAGTTGTACGGCACTTGCAACACTGTTAGGTCATGTAAGTGTCAAAGATTAGAGGTGTTACAAGAGAGTAACATTTTTTTTTTTAAAGAAGGAGGAGAGATGTTTGATATGGAGGAGCAAACCACAACAGCGTTCTCGCGAACCATTAACTCATTTACAGACCCAAAGATGGATGGATGGATGGATGAATGGATGGATGGATGGATGGATGGATGGATGGATGGATGGATG
>NW_004798266.1:167216-168399 GCF_000002075.1 Aplysia californica | reverse complement strand
CCCCACCCCAGGTCTCCGCCTGTTCGTCCAAGAGCTTCTACAGACCCACGATGACGTATGGTTCGTGACCCCGTCACAACTCGTTGACTGGATGAAAAACCCCGTCACAAATGAGGAGGTCAAGACACACTCAAAATTTTCCTGTTCTGTATAACAAACATTATTTGTTAGTTTCGGTAAGAAATTTATTAAAGACAACACAGAGAGTACTGGAGAGAAAGATGCTGAGCATAAAAATACCTGATCAAATAATTCACGTTAAGATACGAGGAAAAAGAAAACTGGAGTGACCGATATCCCCAAATTTATACTAGATCCATTAAGAAAAAAATGGAAACGGGCAGGCCAAATCGGCGGAATGAAGGACAACAGATGGGCAAATAAAATTATGGAATGGAGGCCAAGATCAAAAGGAAAATGATCTAGAGGTAGACCAGAAAGAAGATGACAGGACGACATCAAAGAGCAGATGGGTACTACCTGGACGCAGAAAACAGCTGATAAAACAGAGTGGCGTTCGCTGTTGGAGGGCTAGATCCTGATGTGTATTAATAACGCATGGAAAGAAAAGAAAAGAAAGAAAGAAAGAAAGAAAGAAAGAAATAGTACTGCATAAGGTCATATGGGCTCATATTATGGGCAAGCCTACGCAAGTCGTCTTTTTTGCTCATTAGTTCGTGGCTCGGTCTTTACGCAGAAGCATTTCCAGTTTTGGAAGGAAATTATTACATTTCAATTTTGTCTGTGTGTTGGCCAAAGCTTACTAGCTCTTATCGAGTCTTGGACCACCAAGGGATCGATAACGTCCCCAACTTGCACACAGGACCTCCGATATTTTGTCGACCTTATCCAAGAAGGCTAGGGGTTCGATATTGCTGCATTGGTCCAAACATTTGGAAGTCTGACAGGGGAAGACCAGGACTGTGATTTGGGAAGAAAAAAAAGCTTTTTCTCGATTTTTGGAAGTTAGGCCTTATCAACAGGCCTGATTCCCATTTTCCCCTGTATTGCTTCAACAATGCAACACAAACATGGATGTGTGTGCCTATCTGCCATGTGTCAACTGTTTTGTAACCTACCAAGTTGGGCTCTCGTGGCCTAGAGGTTAAGGTGTTGGCCTCTCATTCAAAGGTCCCGGGTTCGAATCCGGGTAGCGACAGAAAAATTTTCTTCTCTAAAATTG
>NW_004798266.1:163566-165662 GCF_000002075.1 Aplysia californica | reverse complement strand
AATAACATAACGTAAGAGGTTGGCCTATCGTTAGGCTAAAACTCTCATTGCATCAGTTCATGCTTCTCCTTAGTATTCCGACAAATTAGAATTATTATTGTCATTATTATTGTCATTATCATTATCATCGTCATCATTAAGAATAAGAATAGGAATAAAAATGAGAATAATAATAAGAATCTTTAAAATATAAGAATGATAATGAATTACATTTATGTAGTGATAATAAATTACATTTATGTAGTACTGTTTGCTGTTTTGGAGACTGTATATTGGACTGTACGAAGAAGTTGTCGGCCGTGCGCGAGCCTTCAGGGAGCTGCGCTTCATTTATGCGTTTCATCCAAGGAGGTTGGTTTGATCCAACTTTAACGAGATCTGGTCATTTCTTGAAATATCTGCTTAGTAGAAAGCAATATTGCCTACTAGAAGATAAGCTTGCGTGTAATTACATGTCACACTAATATATATTTGACCTTTTGTTTGTTTGTTTGTTTGATTGTTTGTTGTTTTTTCGAATTCCTGAACTCATATCAAAATAAGATGATTTCAATTTTTTCTTCGTTTTGTTGTGGACATGTAATTTTGGTTTTGATGAGATGAAAATAAAAGAAACCTTTATAATGCATAATCAATATTGTTGATGGAGGTGTGTCTCACACTTAATTACAAAGAGAACCAGCAACTGGAAACCACTTGCATGACCTCGTCCGTCCTTCAATCGCAAAAAAAAAAAATTTAAAAAATAAAATAACATACATCCTTCTATTCAAGATAGAAGGGAACTTTTGCATGGTTGGCAGGTGTTCTGGTGTGGTTTTCTCCTTCTTTCCTGTCGGTGCAAACATCTATCGTCTTTATCTCCCCTCTTTTTTTTTGGGGACTGTCTTGTAACACCTCTAATACTTGGCACTTATACAATTTAGTTCGAGGCCATCATGGTCTAGAGATTACGGTGTTTTTTTTTGGGGGGGGGGGGGTATTTTTATTTTAAAATTTGTTTTTTACTTTCTTGTAACACCTCTAATCTTCGACTCTTATAATATTCTTGTTTTGTATGCTTCCCAGGAAGTTGAGTTTGTTTCAGAATGCTTTCCGGTCTGATGTGGTAATACATGTAGTATAGATTGTGAAGCGCGTAGAGCTTTCCGTTGTGCGGGGATTTACGCTATACAAATGTTATCTATTATCTATTATTATCATTGTGATGCAAGGGCAGGGGCGCAACACTTTGCTGAATGGCGTTAAAGGGGTCCTCCAAAAGCATAACATTTCAAAACAACAGAAGCTACCCATCTACTACCTCTTGACCTCGAGGTCTAATGATAAAGAGGAGGGATAAACAAACAATTCTGTTGTTTTCTATCATTTCATTTTGTTCAGAAGCGGGTGGTTGGTGGGTGCTCGGGTGTGGTTTGCTCCTTCTTTCCTATCAGACATCTATCGTCTTTATCTCCCTTCCTTCGTAGGAATCATAATCATATTTGTTATATATAAATTATTATCATAATATTAATAATAATATGTGAGGTGTGCTGACGAAATGAGTTACTTCTGGCAATCCACATAGATACTGGCTAAATATCAACACAGGGTCGAATTTGTAGATTTTCTATTGATGCAATATTCTTTAAGCATAACATGCCTTTTATTATTTCATTCTTGTAAATTGTAAAAACTTCATCTACAAGCATGATGTATTTATTTACATAGGGCTTGAAACTGAGAAGTAACTCCGTTTGTCAGCACGCTCATTATTACATTACACAGCCGGCTCCTGTTACTAGGGGAGACTACTCTGTTGTCATATTTGTTTTCTTCTTCGTGATCTGTTTATGTCCCTTTGAAAAACTGACCAGCGCACGCTCTCTGGCCTAATCACTTTAATAATTAATTATTATTGACAATGTATTAACTGTAGATGTCAGAATTAATTGTGTGTTTGTCCGTTTGTAAGTGTATTTGCTTACTTCTGCAAAATGTTGAAAAACAATATGATTGTTCTTTAAATTTCGATTCTGCGCAAGCAAGCGCGTTTGTGTGTGTGCGTGTGTGTGTGTGTGTGTGTGTGTGTGTGTGTGTGTGTGTGTGTGTGT
>NW_004798266.1:157912-161396 GCF_000002075.1 Aplysia californica | reverse complement strand
GGGCGAGGTATGGGATATTGTATAACTATTATACTTGGCCTATTTTTAGGGCCTACTCAACTTCTCGCTGTTTTGAAATTGGGCACTTATTTAACTCATTATACCCCTCTCTCCTCCTCTCCTTTGGCCAGTATATGGTAATTTGGAACGGTTTTTCACAGTTGTTCTCGTTGTGTATCATAAATCTGTATTGTCTTGATCTAGTCTAAGTTTATTTCGTAAGACCCGTTTATTTCATTGGTCTCATCGAAAAATAACGGGGTGGGCAGGGGCTGGAGGGAAATGGGCGGAGCTTAGTCCGTGCCCGTGAGTTTGGTAGACCTTTGCTAAATTGAAAACGTGTGTTAGCTTAACAATGATTCGACATATTTGTACAAAAGACACAATACTGAGAGGATATTATAAGAATCTGTTCTTGAAAAAAGCAGTTTAGCTCCGGTCCCGGTGACGAAAGACTGGACAAATCGAAAAATTGGATGAGTCACAATGTCAGAGCGACATTGCGAGCGCACCCCAAAAGAACCTCGTTTGTTTACGTTGAATGGGGGCAACACGCATGCGCACATTCACCATCCGGGGTTCAGCGCATACGCGCGAAATGGAGTCGGAGTAAACACGATTCGTCAGGTGAGTGATGAATGTGTTATCAATGTTTACATTTTAAGCACTAACTGATGCTGGGAAATGGAATAAACCAATAAATTTATTACTATTGCTTATTTTGAGGTAGCAGCGCGTTGGTAGTGGTGTATTTGATGTGCTACTTTCGGGTTGTCACGTAAGTGCGGTTATTTTGGCTCGGTGCCACCTCCACATGATGATCGCGGACATGGACATGGTCGGCTCCTAACGGGTCCCAGTGGAAATTCCTGAGCGTTTAAAAGTGTAAACGATTTCTTCACGAGTATCATAAGTCGCTTTGCGAAACGTGTCTTGGCATTTTCGCACTTATTACCGTTTTACTGATAGGAATAGATCAGTTAATTTGTCATTCCTTAGTTCAGATCGCGCGCACTACTTGCGGTTTGTCGAATCAAACAGTCCTGTGGTTGTTGTGACGTCATAGGCCATGACCCAGATTTCTCTTTCCATGAACAGTGGATGAAACTTGCGCCCTCGCCGTGCGTCGTAGTAGTGGGCGGTGGTCTTTGCGAGGCGTGTATTTGTTGTCATTTGGTTTCTGTTGTATTTGTATGGTTAATGAGCTTTAGTTTTGGTTATGCAAACATAAATACACATTTGTATTAGTTTTGGGGTGATCAATTATTGTTCGAAATTCAGTTACGTTGCCAAACTTGCACCTGAAATTGAACCCCGAGCCGAGTAAGGAAAATGTAACTTATCCGTCGCTGAGCTGGGACGTCTCAACGTTTTCGAAAAACAGAAGTGCGAAGCCCGCCGATATCCGTATTGGTTGTGATCTGTGTGATGGTGGGGATACCGATGGCGGTTTAGGGGATAAAGGGGGGGGGGGGGGCACCTTGTTTTTGTTTCGTTGGGAAATTCCCTTGGACCTTGGTCGGCTTGGCTTATAGTATACACTAGATTCTAGATCTAGATTCTAGATATAAATCTAGATCTATATTTCTAGATCTAGATTAGATGGCATTTACTACTTACTAGTACTAGATTCTAGATCTAGACTAGATCTAGTAGCGAGGTACCTACCTGTCCATTGTGCAAGTTAACACTTAGGACTTAGGCTAACGTTTGTATTTTGTTGCAGATCTAAGATCTAGTCAGTTGTGTAACTTTTTTCACCTCGAGCCTCGAGTAAGTTAGGTTTGGGGTTATTGGATACAGGATAGGCTGCCTCGAATTCTAATAATTGAGTATTGAGTGGTCTTGATACTACATTTTCTAGATCTAATCTAGAATCTAGATCTAGATCTAGTTTTACCATCAGATGTCAAGGCTAGGCCGAGAATAAATAAATGGACTAAATTGGAAATGGTTGGACGCTACTGGATAGCTTTTGGTAAAGTCCATTATAATCGTAGAAGGAAGTAGATCTAGTTGCCTTCTGTGTAGTTGTGACAGTGTTAACATTGTGTGTGTGAGAAAGAATAAGAAAGGCAGTGTCCCGTCTTGTGTTTTGTTTTTTATGAAAAGGAATGGTTCCAATTGAAATGTTCAAATTCCATAGATTAATAGTAGGCTAGCCTAGTTACGAAGATTTCAGGCTTACTGAACTCTGAGAATGTGCTTGTCTGATAATTATTCTTAGCGTGGTTGCAAGTCTAATCTGGCTATGAAAAATGTGTGTAGTAAAGTGCTCCCTCAGCATAAAAATATCTGAGTCTATTTTGGATGCTTATGTCATGTAAAAACAAGAGATGAATTTTCAAGCTGTTGAAAGTGGGGGCAGTCAGTAGACTACTCAGAATGTTGCTCTTGGTCTAGATCCACTATGCACCTGACAACAGAACAGCGCACCGAGTTTAGTGTTTTGATGTTTTGTGACAGCTGTTTACAGTCTTCTCTGTCCTGCTCTGATAAGCCTGATATCTATTTATAGGAATAGGCTAAACTTGCATCTCCCCAAACACCTCCCGGATTCTGCTTTAGCCTACTTTCTGACATTGACAAAATTGTAATTGTCTCCAGTTGTAACCTTTTTTCAATTTCATTTCTGCCTGTTATTCATGGCTAGTAAAAAAAAAAATGGGGGGGGGGGGGGGGATTTGAGATCCTCATAACGTGCAAGCAGTGTCAGCCAGTCAATAGTTATTGTATGAATTTCCGAGATCAATTTGTATAATAAATCACATTATAAACATAAACTTTGACCTTTATGTCAACGGTAGGTACTGATTTGAGAATGATTTAGATTTTGTTGTAAGAGTCATTCTGTCTTTTACTAAGGCTTCTCCACACCAGTTGTGAAACTCATTTAATGATGGTTTTTAGAAAGGCTGCAGAAAGAGTTAGGAGCCCAGGGCAGGGGGCAAAGGAGGTGGGGGCATAAAGAGGAGACGAAAGCAGTCGACAGAACATTGCTAGAGACTAGAGAGCAGGAAAGGAGGTGACAGGAGACAATTTTAGAGAAGAAAATTGTTCGGTCGCTACCGGGATTCGAACCCGGGAGCTTTGAATGAGAGGCCAACACTTTAACCTTTAAGCCACTAGAGCCCCCTCTCAAGTTTAAGTTTGTGTTTATGTCGTAAATTGTTGTTTAATAATTGTCGGGCTGTACATTTTTTCATGCAAAAGCTGTTAATAATGTGATAGTGTATTGTATTCATTATTTATTGCTCAGTATTGATAGATTAATACTTCTGTTACTTCACATTCGACCTTTTTAATAATATTACACTCAGTAAGTCAAGCAGCATCTGTTGTGTAATTTATTGGATTCTTCCATTGTACATGAGGAAGAAAGATACTACTCTAAGGTATCGAATAATAAAGCGATTTCATGTTCTGAAGGAGAAATAAAACAGATTTATTCCTACTAGCACAGGGATGTGAGGTAGAATGTGCC
>NW_004798266.1:156253-157812 GCF_000002075.1 Aplysia californica | reverse complement strand
CCCTTAATAATTTTGGACCACTTCTCCACCCCCCCACCCCCTTTAATCATACCTTAGAGTGTGCTGTTTGATTTTCACATTGGAAACTTTGTTTTTTTTTGTTGAGTACCTTGGTATTCCTTTTGGGGTGCAGTTTCTACTTAGTCTGAGTTAGCCCGGACAGACTTGTTCCTTAATAATCTCAAGTACGTCAATAGAGATGGTTGACAATGCCTTCTGTTATAATTAATAGAAACCTCTAACATTCATTATTATGATGAATGTTTTTTGTTACAGGTTTCTGTTTTTGCAGTTTTTTTGCTGTTGGTATTTTTCTCTTATTATTAGTACTTTGTTAGTACTGCTTTATAAGGAGTCTGTGGATCTTCGGAGTTAATGTGCTTGCCCCTTGTCTTGTGCCTTGTGCTTCAAATCGTGAAATACATGTATGTACATACACAATCCTTTCCTAGAAAATGAGTGTTTCACCGTTTTAACTTAGCATTTTGTGTTTCTTTTCTGCTATTAAAAAAAGTTTTTCCTGTCCCTTTTGTCTTTCCCTGTTGCATAATGATGTTGGGGTTGCTACCGTGTATTGTGTGTATCATCTTTTTTTTTTACCTCTGGAGATAATTTCATGTCTTGACCAACTATGTCTGTCCACAGCACGTGTTCAGTGTAAACTGGGTCAGCAACATACTAACTAGAACTAGAATTCGAATAGACCACCAGTGTTGCTTCTAGTTCTATGCACATGGCACTGTCTCTGAGAGATAAGGATTTCCCATGTTCCTGTTCTGAGGTTTAAAGTCGAATCAACTCCTCAGTTTTGTGCCCGGTTGTAGTCATTTATTTAGTGTATAGGGTTTTGTTTTTCCCACTTGTCCCATATGGCATATATATATATGGTCTTGCTCAGCCAGAGAGGTACACTTTCAGTTGTTGATGGAAACGGCTGGCTGTGGAACTGTTGAAAGTAAAAGATTTTTGTGTGGTTGGAGTGGACTTGTTGCCGTAGGTGTGGGGGATCAGAATCGCTAGTTCTACTTTTTATCTCGTTGCAAGTGTCTGGTGGAGGTGAGAAGAAAAATTTGTTGTGTGTTTCAGTGTTAGGAGTAGTAGAGCGCCTCTATGTGGCTTTGCAGTTATAAATGTGCGTCCAAGTCATTTAAAAAAATGTTTGTCGCTTTTATATGTTATATTTATGTACACACAGAAATACGACTTATATGAGTGGAGTGTAATAGATAATCGCTGCATGTTGTTTGTCTGTTTTCTTGACACTTTTTAAAAATGTCATGTCATGGTAGGGTGTCTTTGGTTGTCAGGCATGTGCCTGTAATCAGAACGTGTACATTGCATGTGTTGCATGTTTCCGGTCAGTTTTATAAAGAAGAAGATAGAAATAATAGTGTAATATGATAACAGTCCTTATGGATAAAAAAAAGGTCACAGTTTGAGAGAGAGAGAGAGAGAGAGAGGAAGGGAGGGAGAGAGAAGGGTGAATGAGAATAGCATTGTAATGTTACATGTTCTTTTTCTCATTCTTGACTTTCTTGGACCTTATTCTCCCCCCCCCC
>NW_004798266.1:154062-156067 GCF_000002075.1 Aplysia californica | reverse complement strand
GAGGAGGAGGAGGAGGAGGAGGAGGAAGAGGAGAAGGAGGAGGAAAAATAAGAATGAAAACGATATTATGATAGTGCATAACCACTCTCTACGGCATGCTCTATATGCACTGTACAACCTGTATTACCCTCAGGAGACCCAAGACCACACAGAAACATTGTCCCTGTATTTTTTATTCTTTGTCTTTAACTCATCTGTCCTGAATCTTGCAAGGATACATACATCTCAATGTCATTTCATGGTGAAATGGAACCTTCCTTTGACGTGTGTGGTCTTTTAATTAGATAAGGTCAAAAATAGAGAGATCCGAAATTACGCGACCCAGCTCAATCATGTCAGACCAAATTATTCTGCATTGAAAAAGGTTTAAATAACACTTGTGTCAGATTCATTTCATCCAAAAATTTAGATTGGCGTTGAAATGATCAAAAGCTGGAAGCCACCAGACTTTAATGAGACAAAAATGAATATAAATCTGGCCCAAAAAAGGGAATCTAAGATTGTCGGATTAAAAATGCACACAATGAGCTCGTTTGTGAAGAGCTTTTCTCTGTCCTCGTCATGGTTCACTGTCCATTTCCAGTTTCAATGACGCAGTGAGCAGAGCGCTGTCTATCCCAGGAAATGTCACAATCAAGAGGGGGGGGGGGAGGATTGAAGAAGAACATTGTATCATAAGCGCACAATAACAGAATTGCGCAGTATCAGAAAGGCTAAGTATCAGAACGGCGGAGTCTAAATGAGCAGTATCACAACCAAGCCTTTAGAATCGATATTCTTCAACTTCAGAAATGGTAAAAATATTCTACTGCGCTGACACGGGTTTTTCTGCTGCTCATGAATACTGAACAGGGGACACAAGTTGGAGATGCCTATAAGTTCTATAATTGTTTTGTTTGATTTTTTAATGTAAAAGACACATACTTTTCATTTCCATAACCAACGTTTTGGAATTTTAAAATGACAATAATAATAGTAATAAATATAATTATAATAATAGTAACAATAATAATAATAATAATAATAATAATAATAATAATAATAATAATAATAATAATAATGTTAATGATGATGATGATGATAATAATAATAATAATAATAATAATAATAATAATAATAACAATAATAATAATAATAATAATAATAACAAATATAATAATAACTATAATGGTTTATAATAAAATCATCATCATAATTGTCATTCTATACAGAGAATAAAAAAAGTTGAGACGGTAGGATTCCCAAGATTGTTATATCATCATCATCATCATCATCATCATCATCATCATCATCATCATCATCATCATCATCATCATCATCATCATCATCATCATCATCATCATTGTAATCAGCAAGGAATAAAAAAAAGGTTGACTCTTGTAGAATCTCCAAATTTTATAAAGGTTCAACATTTCACCTGATAAAGGGCTTCATCAGGAACATACAAAAATAATAATGTAAGATCTAATGACTACAAGCTAACAAGCTATAGTAACCAAAGTGCTCGCATCTACGTCACAATGCCAAAAGGTGCGTTAAACACAAATCGGGAAGACATCATCATCATCATCTTTATCTTCAACATCGTCGTCGTCGTCGTCGGCGTCGGCGTCATCATCATCATCATCATCATCATCATCATCATCATCATCATCATCATCACCATCATCATCATCATCATCATTGTAATCAGCAAGGAATAAAAAAAAGGTTGACTCTTGTAGAATCTCCAAATTTTATAAAGGTTCAACATTTCACCTGATAAAGGGCTTCATCAGGAACATACAAAAATAATAATGTAAGATCTAATGACTACAAGCTAACAAGCTATAGTAACCAAAGTGCTCGCATCTACGTCACAATGCCAAAAGGTGCGTTAAACACAAATCGGGAAGACATCATCATCATCATCTTTATCTTCAACATCGTCGTCGTCGTCGTCGGCGTCGGCGTCATCATCATCATCATCATCATCATCATCATCATCATCATCATCATCATCATC
>NW_004798266.1:152789-153962 GCF_000002075.1 Aplysia californica | reverse complement strand
TCTCTTTCTCTCTGTTAAGTCCCCCCCCCACCCGCGTCTCTCTCACTCTCTCCGTGTCCCCATCTCTCTCTGTCTCTCTCCCTCTGTGCCCCTTGTTTCTCCCTGTGTCCCTGTCTCTCTGTCTCTGTCTCTGTCTCTCTCTGTCTCTGTCTCTCTCTGTCTCTCTCTCTCTCTCTCTCTTTCTCTCTCTCTCTCTCTCTCCACGGGCCAGTCAGCCCACCAACAGGGCAGCCTCGATGTGACTGCCTCCTTTTCCCCTTAAAGTCGGTGCACGCGTGTCTCAATGAGTCGAACGGGCGTTCTGGTCATGACGTAGGGAATCGAACGCGCGGGTAGTTGATGGATGCTGCGGTCTAGTTTGGTTTGCTCCTTCTTTCCTATCTAACATATGTTGTCCTGATCTCTCCTTTTTTTTTTTTCATCTGTTACTCTGTTGTAACACTTCGGCTCATAGTATGACTTAATTTCATTGCAAGTAGGCTACAAGCACTAATACTAAATCGAATACAGTGTTTTGTGGATGTTTGTTCCGGTCGATTATTGAGCTAGCTGCTCATTATTGGTTTCTTTCTTACTTTTTCCTCTATCTCTCATATCTCTCTACCGTCTGTCCTTCTGTCTCAGTCTCTCTCCTTATCTCTCTACTCTTTCTCTCTCTCGCTCTCTCTCTCTCTCTCTTTCTTTATTATTCAGGTCAATCCTCGCCAGAGAAGAGTGAGAGAGATAATGATGGTAGAGAGAGAAACGAGGGCTGGTTGATTGATAGAGCAAGGGTAGTAGGGAGAGAGAGAGAGAGAGAGAGAGAGAGAGAGAGAGAGAGAGAGAGAGAGAGAGAGAGAAGTGAAGGATAGATACAGAGCGAAGAAAACAATATAGGGGTTGGGGTTGGGTGGGGTTAACATCTAATAGACACTAACCAATTCTCACCTAGGTCAAACCCATCAAACTAACTGTGTCCAGCACAACCGACTCGTGTGGACAAAGTGAGCAGGGCGCATAAAGGATAGCGGTCGGGGCCGGCGGCGGCCTGCGCGTGGCAGTGACTGGAGTCTCCCAGGCCTGTCGGCTGTTGTGAACAGCAGGGCAGGGCGAACTAGGGCCCAGTTTTCGCCTTCATTCTTCCACCTCTGCCAGTCACGTCATCTCACTTTCTCTCTCTCTCTCTCTCTCTCT
>NW_004798266.1:149209-152689 GCF_000002075.1 Aplysia californica | reverse complement strand
GATTACAACACACTTTAGGTCGATCCATCAGACACGCGAATTGTCCTTTCGTACCAAAGTACATGCTTGTGAAGATTCAAGAAGACCAATAAACCACCTCACATAAAACAATGCTTGGTTTGGTTGTTGTTTTTTTGTTCTATTCAACGAGTAATCAGCTTCCTATAAAGACTCTCAATCAACATTTCCAGTCGCCATTTAATCGCTAATTGTGTGCCACTGACTTGATGAGTGTGTCGCGTTGCCAGTGTCCCCAGTGGAGATGAGTAGTTAGTAGCTGTCACGAGTGTGTGCGTGTTGGTCCTCGTAATTATCATCATCATCATCATCATCATCATCATCATCATCATCATCATCATCATCATTAACAATGTTGCAGTGTCATAATAGAGAAATAGTTTCAAGTGAATCTTTTTACTTGGTTTATACTAGGAAGGTTATGACATGCAAAAGCTAAGTCAGAAGACAACATGGTGATAGAACTTCGGTTATACTGACGATCAGAGCATACTAAACGACATCGAGAGGACACTCCAAGAACACGTAAATAAACTGGACAATGGCTGTAAAGACTACAAACAGGCAAAACCACGGCGATGAAAATCAGCTAAACACCAGACCAACTGAATATCACAGTCGACAACAGCAAAATTAAGCAAGTGGAAGAAATCAAATACCTAGGTAGTGTGTTCACCCAAGAAGGAAAGATAGAGAAATAGAAACCACAAAACAAACTAGACAAATACAGTGACTTTCCGACTGGCCCCATTACTCTCACATCCCAGTATCACAAAGGAAACAAAGCGCCACCTCATTAAAGTCAACTTTTTAGCAATACGGTGCTACCAAGCCTACACATGGACACAATGAGAGAGTCACCGAAATAAAACAAACGCCTGTGAAATAAGATGTCTAAGAACTAAACAAGAATAGACAGGGTGAGAAACGAGAGTGTCATAGACAGGTTGGGTCGATTCGCTTCTTGGATTACGTAGATAAACAACGAATGAAATAAATGGTATGGACATCTGTCAAGACTACTACCAAACAGTATAGTAGCGAAGGCTTACAACCAGAGATCAGATGTATACAGAGGAAGAGGCAGGCCCTGGAAAAGATGGATTGGTGGGGGGGTCAGAGAAGAATAAAACAAAAACAATATAATCATACAACAGGCGATTCAACAAACAAGAGAAAGGCGTTTGTTTTTCCACTTGATACCTTGCAGTAACACAGGCTGGAAAAAAAGTAAGTAAAAAGTAAAGTAAGTAAGGAGCATCGATTCTGACTTAACATTGAACTGAAAAAACGTATTTATATACATTTCGTATGGACTACTGGTAGGCGTGAAATTGATACGTTTGAATCCTGCTTCCTTTTTTAAAGCAATTTAGGTTTTAAAAATAAAACAGCAACAGATGCTCAGATTCCAAGTCACAAAGAACAGGGGATTGTGCCGCTGGTGGCTATAGATTGTTCATCTGTGCACAGTTGTCACGTGTTGTATTTCTTTCCTATCTTATCCTGCTCGCCTACAGCCTGTTTGGTGTCATCTTCAATGATAACACAGTACATGTGCTTGTTATGCTTTAGAGCTTCGTAAACATAATTTCCATCAGTTTTGGTGAAGGCTATTTCACAGCTGTTTTTCAATGCAATTCAAATTGTGTGGAACACACGCCTTCGGACAGGCGGAACTAAATACCTTGCTGGAATAGACTGCAGGTATTTTGTCAACCATGTGAAGATCCTATCACCACAGACGTCAGTCAACAGACTGTGAACATCACTTCTCCTATTAATTTTTAATGTTTGTAGAGATGGCTGTTTTCACTGCTTGGCGCTCATATGACCTTGTGCAGTTGCGAGCGCCGTAAAACCCTCGACTAAGACTGCTTGTACAATTATTTAAATTACATTGCTGTCTCCGACGACAGGCCTTATTGTGTATCGGTTTTCAAGTGGACAACACGTAGATCGTGGGTTCTTATTCAGGCCCGAAGTTTTGACAACGGGAAAGACATTTTCTACACATTTGTTTTTTCAGTTCAATCTTATATCAGAATCTTTTTGGCGATGACTCCTCGTCTTCCGGAAAATGGCATTTGTTCGATTCTTAGGTGAAGACAGCTTGCTCAATATCTCCGTTCCTAGAGAGGGATGTATTCCTACAACCAAGTTGACTGAAGCGGGATGGGTCGAAAAAGGTCGCTTCCAGAAATGATTGATTTAAGTATGTTGATGAGGATATAAAACGTTCCCTAGAAATATAAAAGTATCCAACACTAGGTGAACGATATTGATAGTATTCGCCTATGATAGTTCGTGGTTTTGATCGTGTCTCACCTCTATGTTGCTCTGGCAGAATCGCTGATGAGTTTGTCTTCATTCGTTTTGATACAATCAGAATGTTCTCGTTAACAGCTGTCCCCCCTGTGCCCAGTGACCAATGCAGTGTCTCCACACTCCACGTGACAGTAATAAATCAAGCTGCTCCAGTTCGCGGATCGGTCCAGACCACCGCCCACAACATTTATCTAGCTACCTCGTGACACAACAGCTTGAGTTTTCCCCGGATGCAATAACTACATGTGGCCGGTACCGTTATGCTGTCGGAGTGTTTGTGTTTGTGTGAGTGTTTGCAAGCGTGTGTGTGTGTGTGTGTGTGTGTGTGTGTGTGTGTGTGTGTGTGTGTGTGTGTGTGTGTGTGTGTGTGTCTGTCTGTCTGTCCCCAGCTCTAAATCATGATGACCATTATAATAATATATTGCAGGTCAATGTGCTTTTCTTTACAAATCTGTTTCTCTCTGTTTGCGCTTATTAGATTGCCATACATAAGCGCGCGGGACACACCTAACATTTTCAGTTGGTACAACATTTTAAATTTTACCTACGTGGTGGCCGAAGCCTACACTACTCTTATCGATTTTAGACCACCAAGGGATCTTTAACATGTGCAACTTGTACACGGGACCTCCGATATTTTTCGCCCTTGTCCGAGAAGGCTAGGTGTGTAGATCTTTCTTACCAGATTACTTTGTCTCTGAGCAAAAAAAAAAGCAGTTACTGTATTGATTGTATTTTATGTGCTTATGTTTACACTAACGCTTCTCTCCTCCTCCTCCTCCTCCTCCTCCTCCTCATTCTTCTTTTTCTTCTTCTTGTTCTTCATTTCTCCTCCTCCTCTATCCACACCTACACCTCCTTTTTCTTCTTCTATGAGCGCTCCAAACCCGCTGTGAGAAGACTGTCAAAGGCGTGAGATCGAAACCGGGAACTCCCGTAAACTTACTTAATGTATTATAACTGAACACAAAATATCCTTCGGCGCAGTCGGCACTCTGCAGTGAATATACAATGTTGAAGCAAATGATGGCGATCGCTACAAAAGGACTGAATTTAACCAATGATAGTACATAACAAGATGGGCCACTTCTCTCTTTGAGCCAATTAAAAAAGTGTCCTCAAAATTTGGTGGCG
>NW_004798266.1:141871-149109 GCF_000002075.1 Aplysia californica | reverse complement strand
CTGCAGCCTTTCTACTGCTACTCCTTGGCTCCTCCTTACTGCTGTCTTTCTGCCACACCCCTGATCTTCTGGTAGGAAAGATCTACACCTAGCCTTCTCGGAAAAGGGCGAAAAATCTTGGAGGGCCCGTGTGCAAGTTGCGCATTTAAAGATCCCTTGGTGCTCTAAAATCGATAAGAGTAGGCTTCGGCCGCCAGCAGGGCAAAATTCAAAATGTCCTACCAACTGAAAATATTAGGTGTGTCCCGTGAAACACTTTACAAAAACAAAAACAAAAAAGACTACATACGCGCATCTATATTAGTGCATCTGTTTGCAATGGCCAATATGTAACAGTTGGTAGGGTTAATGTACGTGTGAGTGACGTCCATTCAGTTGACCAGCTACTCATATATTCATTCATTATTCATTACTTTACAAGATGACGAGACGTCAATCGACGTCACAACCGTACGTCTACAGAAAGTTGTTTTCGTTTTCTATGCCAAGCAGCCTCGTAATAACTTAGTCATTTCCTTTAGGTTTCCCTGTTGTTTGTGTAAGATCAAGGGATGTCTGTCATCCTAAGAAGGGTGTCGCAACTACAACAACATTATTGTATTGTGGAGACTCTATTTGGAACGGTTTTGAAATTTTATATGGGTCTTAGCCGCAAACAGAGTAGATGGAAACTGTACGTAGGATCCACTTTTCACATACGTTCTTGATTATCGTGGCCGAAATTAAGAGTACATTGCTCTATTTAATTCTCTACATTCTGTTGATTTTGTTTTAGCCATTTAAAGGTTTTTTTGCGAAACATTCACATACGCACTTTAACAACGTACCAGGTGCTGGAATTTCAGTAGCCAAGACCTGTTGAAAATGTGCACAGTCTTTTACTCTGAGGCCGAACTCGCACCTTAATATGACGAGTGTCTGATGGGTAGAAACTTAAGTTTGCCCAAGGATATGTAGGGAAGGGGTATTCGCATCTCTTTCCAAGCTTGTGTTTATATGGAAGGCGAGATGTTTATATCTATATCTGATTTTGCAGAACCAAGTAATAATAAATAATAAGTAGCTTTTGTATAGCACATATCCCTGTTCAACTGCAAGGTCTATGGGCTTTACACTTTATTAATTAAGTAGGTGGAGGTTATGTAAAAGACCTCAAATGACTCATGTTCAAGAGTGCCCCGTGGGAGACTGGAACCAGGGTCATACGCAACACATTATTATCCCGACAGTCCTCCCAATATGAACGACTTTTAAAGCAATTAATGTAGAAGTAAAGAGAGTACCATAATGGTAGCGTGTAACTTCACAGACGCAACAAGGGTTCAGTGCACATAAGTCATTGACATCAGGCATGGACCGAGACAGAATAACAGCACAAGCTGCCCCATGACTTATGATTAGGGCAAAACGGGAACGTGGTTTGAACAGAAATATCATATGAGAAACGAATGAGATAGAACAGCTGATTTGCACTGTGGTGAATGCGAAGGCAAGACAGAAAGGAGGGTTGACACAAATATCTTTCAATCTGTGCACACATTGTTTTGTTTTGTGTTTGTACTATTGCTTAGCTTTTGTTGTTACCGTTTATACTACTTTTGTTTCTGTTCAGATTTTACGCGAACTTGTAATTTCAATTTTTTAAATCCTTTTATTATGAAAGGGGGGGGGGTGCATTTTCAGGTGTCTTTGGCAGCTTTTAGGTTTGTTTTATAATTTATTTTGTTCTTTGTCCCTATTTGTTTTCGCTTGGGCTTTGTAAGGGGCAGTTTATGTAATATTTTCATAGCTTCCTTATAAACCTTTTTTTCTGAATCAAAAGCTCGGCTATGCCTGTACTATTTCATCAATTTATGCCCTAAACATAACTATGATAACTCAGTAACGCGGGCGGATTACTTACTCGAGAATCCCGATGTAGGTACGAACTAGCTTCATAGAGCCAAGCGTTGGAGAAAATATGATTCCATATACTGTAACATTGATGTTTAAGAGTGACTTTTCTTGCCTGGGAATGAGAAGAAACCGGACTTGATCTTATCAAAGGCTTTATTAAAGATCTACTCTCTTGGGGTTAAGACGACAGAAGCCCTAATTTGCGGAAGCTTAAGTTGCTTTTACGTTTTTGTTCGGTATGTTTTATACCTGTTTCAAACAATGAACAGAACGTATTATCATTAGTTCATTTTCTGTCTGAAACAGGATTGAGACAATATCAATCAAACATTAGACATCTGAAATTAACCACTTTTTTGAATTTGCGGGAATCAAATATATGACATCCTGATTAAAAGGAAAAGGGGAATGGGGGATTGTATGCGAGTTTGTTGGGTTGGTTTGTTTTTGTTTTTTAAAGACTCTGCTTTTCTTTGTTTTATTTATCTCTGTGGGATAACATCAAGAACATGAAAGGACGGGACAAAAAATGGGTGAATCGAGTGACATGCAGTTGAGTTGCTGGGCTGACAGATCAGGGTATTTTTCTCGTTTCACCAGCTTCACAACACGCAAAAGAAATCTGTTTGTAATGGCTTGTGTCATGAAATGGCCTGTAGAGAGAGCACGGAGCGGACGAGAGAGGACGTGGACACTGAGATAATGGAACTCGCTGACGGGGGAAAAATATCGGCTGTTTCCCGTTTATTTGAATCGGAAAATCGTGAGTGGATTTGTATCTGCCATAAACATTTAATTTGTTTGGCGAGTTTTAGTTTTAGCTGGTGCTGGATAGAACTATAGCGAGACTTGAACGAAGTGAAATCAGCAGTTGACCCCTATAAAGGGCCCCAAAACTTCCCCATGTTTATTAAATATTAAAACATTTTTTGTGTGTCTTCTGTGCTCATCTTTCTCATTGGTATTTTTCATATATTTATTTTCCTGTGCCCTTTTTGGTGCTGTTCTTTTTTAAACACTCAATCCAAGAAATCAAACAAACCCAAGAATTAAATCAAGGAGTATCGAATGGATCTCAATAGTTTGTTTTTTAAGTTTAGTACAGAAAATTACAGGTCATAATGTTCAGTTTTGTCAAGAGAGTTGTTGTGTCAGGAAAAGTACAATGTAATTAGTTTGAGGGGTCTTTCTTTAAAATTCTTGAACTTTTTAAAGTATCTCCTATAAACGTGTTTTATCAGAAAAATTTTAATCGATAACTTTGTGGAATCTGGCACGAGTGGGAGAAAGAAAAAAAAAACCTTTAACATTAAGTTTTGGTTGGTAGATTCTCCAAGTCTGTGCTCGTTTTCGTCTTACTAAAGCATCTCGATGGGGATAAAATAGATTTTGAAGACAAGGCTAGCTATGTTTTATAGCCCCAGGGCAAGGAACCCTTAAGCAAATGTTAAGAAGGCTTTCTAAGATTCAGAAAGACAAATTGCTACCTCATCCAAATGTTCAGCGCTGTGTGACTTTCTCTGAAAGTAGGGCAAGGACCTCTTGACCCAAACGTTTGTCTAGAATTAGCAGACAAGAAAGGAGATAAACAAGCAGCACACATGTGTTTCTTCCACACTGTATAAACACAATCATACTAAGCTATGATGTGGATAACCCAGGTTCAAATCCATGTTGGACGTTATAGAATTTAGGATCTTTAGTGTGTGTTTGTAGCTCTCTGCCCAGTTGATTCTGTTCTCTTAAAGAAGAACGATCAATCTTAGCTTCTTAAGGCTATCTTAATCAATATCACACTGTTCAACGAGTGTGTGTGTGTGTGGGGGGGGGGGGGTAAGAGGCTAAGCCGCATAATAAAATGTAATTCGTAGCGAAAGGATAGAACATGAATATAAATGGGATCTTGGCCAAAAATTCACATTCATAATAGCTTGACTTGATTCTTTTTTTCCTACACTGAAAGTGACACCGATTTTCTAAACTTGTGGAAAGTTCTCGATGAATGAGAAAAAAGCTCTCGAAATTATGGATTTTGTCTTGCTGGATAGCGTTGTGCCAAAGGGAATCACGTAAAAGCAAAAATGTACCACATTTTGATTTCGATGTTTCTTTTCTATTTCTATGTCCTGAAACTAAAACACTTTAACCAGCAACAAGCTAGATTGTCTAGACGTAACACCTACGGCGTCTTTCAAAGGCTCCAACGCTTTAATCTCACTTCTTTGGTTTTTGACAGTAAACTGGCAATATTCGACTGCCACCAAGGAGCCAATTGAAATAAAATTTGTTAGAACTGTTACCTGACATTCCAAACAAACGTAGGGGAAACTCCAAATTTTAAGAACCTCATGGCACGGAATAAAATTTCAGAATTCTCATCATTATAAACCCCTAACCCCAAAACACGATGCTTCCTTTTGAGAAAAAGTGTCTACGTAACGAGATTGGGTTGTAACTTGTAAACGTCTTACTCTCCAAGCTACACAAATGTACATATAGATGGCGGTTACTTGGATTCGGACTGTATGGGCAAACCCTGGCTGTGCTCAAATTTACATTCTAGAACATAAATTATGATACTCAATAAATGTAATACCTCACTCACTGCGGGAACCCATCTTGCATCATTCACTTGCAACACGAAATAGATAGACAGATAGATAGATAGATAGATAGATAGATAGATAGATAGATAGATAGATAGATAGATAGATAGATAGATAGATAGATCTACACAAACAATATACCAAACAGTAACGTTAAAGTCCCCGAAATGGAGAGTCTTGTTGAATTCACTACTTATTTAAATATAGCAGTAAACTGGCAATATTGGCGAATAATGGTGTATGACCTTATAGCCCTGAAAAGTTTTAAAATGTAAATATCTAAAGGTCACAGTTCTCACCGCAGACAAATATTTGCACAAATTCTGGGTTTTGTGACAGTGTCAGTAGTGCCGTTTTCTACAGCAACGGGTGGGGTGAAGTTGGGGGAAGGTTACTACCCATGGGTAATTGTCAAAGGGAAAGGGTTTGATAGAAGGCTGGGCGAGCTGAGGAGTGGTTGAATAAGTGAGCACCCAGAAGAAGCCAACACGACGCCGTCTTGCTGACATCAGGGGCAGTTATTTGTTTTTGTTTTTGTAAAGTGTTTTACGGCGCTCGCAACTGCATAAGGTCATATGAGCGCGCGGGACACACCTAATATTTCCAGTTGGTAGAAAATTTTGAATTTTGCCTGAGTGGAGGCTGAAGCCTACTCTTATCGATTTTAGACCACTAAGGGATCTTTAACGTGCGCAACTTGCACACGGGCCCTCCGAGATTTTTCGCCCTTTTCCGAGAAGGCTAGGTGTAGATCTTTCCTACCAGAAGATCAGGGGTGTGGCAGAAAGACAGCAGTAAGGAGGAGCCAAGGAGTAGCAGTAGAAAGGCTGCAGAAAGAGTCAGGAGCCCAGAGGAGGGGTCAAAGGAGGTGAGGGGTGGGGGGCAGAAAGTGGAAATGAAAGCAGACAACAGAACATTGCTAGAGAGCAGGAAAGGAAGTGAAAGAAGACAATTTTAAAGAAGAAAAATGTTCGGTCGCAACCCGGATCCGAACCCAGGACCTTTGAATGAGAGGCCAACACCTTAACCTCTAGCCCCCCACCCCCCACACCAAGGAGGAGTTAACAATCAGGAAATTTTATATGTATTGATAAGCATAAGAATTGTATACTGCCTTCTTAACCCTAGTTTATTCAACGTGGGTCTGACAAACTCCAACAAAGTTGTATTTTTAAGTTAAAAGGTTACGGTTAGAGTTCAAGGTTACGGTTGGGGTTTAGTGTGTGAACAGAATTTTAAAATATCATATTTATGATATCAGGTATTGATTCTAGCGGAATCTGGATTTTGGTAGGGGTTTTTTGTGGGTTTTTTGTTGTTTTTTTTTGGGGTTGGTTTTTTGGGTTTGTTTGTTTGTTTGTTTGCTTGTTCTTGTGGGGTTTTATGCTTCTCCGTGGTAATCGGAGATCAAAGAAATAAGACCAAGGCGTGGTTCCATCGCATTCGAGATGTAAATAGTACACTGCCTCACCGTCACAAAGTACAGAGACTCGTCTGTCTGATATGACACCACCCACACTGTGAATACGCCTCATAATTTGACACCCGATGGTTCACGAACAAACCAAGGACATTCTCTGGATAACCTCACTCAGATAATTGCCCGTCACGATTCGGGGCTCTTTCTATTTTTTGTTTTGTTTTGTCTTTATGGGGGTTGTTTTTTGTTTTTGTGATTGCGTTTTTTTTGTTTGTTTGTTTTGGGGGGTTTGGGGGGGGTATTGTGCTTGGCATATCTTTTTTGTATGTTTCTACAACAACAGGGTTTGGAGAAGGGGTGGGAGAATTGATAGGCATTTCTTCTTGCCATATCTGCCACAGTAGATTCCATCATTCTCAGTTGTGTCTCTGACATCCGTAATACTCTTATTTGTATAAATGTCTGCTTCAGCCATAAAAATCTCTTTTTGACCCGTTCATTTTGACTGCTATTTTTTGTGGGGATTTTTTCACCCTTTTTTAACTTCTTTTACCTTGAAGGGAGAAATGGGTTCGTGGATGACTTAAAAAAGGAAGTGATTTACTTTTGCTTTCTGTTTTTTAGTTGAGTTTTTTGTTTCGTATGCTGATTTCGTTTTGTTTTTGTTTTTGTTTTTGCTTTTTTTCTTGAAGGGAGAGGGGATGGGTGCTTTTTATTGTTTTTATTGGCCTGGGCAAGGGGGAGGAGGGCGAAGGGCATTGCTTATACATTATGGAACACGATGCGAATTCTTATCATGTTATAAATAAGAAATTGTGATCTGAGCCAAAAAAGGCAACCGAGATTGGCAGCAATTGCGTGATTTAGAAAGGAATTACCGAAATGGTCACACTGTCGTCTCGGAGTCTGACTGAAGATAAAAGAAAGGGGGAAAGGACTGCTGAGTAAAAGGCAATATTAGGCTCGAACAACCCAAAGCTGAGCGAAATTCAGACAGAGACGGAAACGGGGGAGGGGGGAGAGAGAGAGAGGGAGAGAGAGAGAGAGACAGTGACAGAGAGAGAGTGACAGAGAGAGGAATGGGGAGAGAGAAAGTGTGAGAGAAGTGTTTGGGGCGTTAAGAGAAAGGAGAATAAGTATTCAGGCTTGGGTTAGGAAAGGAGAGAGAGTTAGAGAGAGACAGAGAGAGAGAAAGGAGAAAGGGTAAGAGAACTATTCTGGGGTGCATCAAGGCCAGATAGGTTGACACACAAATAGATAAATAGATAGATAGATAGATAGATAGATAGATAGATAGATAGATAGATAGATAGATA
>NW_004798266.1:138362-139860 GCF_000002075.1 Aplysia californica | reverse complement strand
CATTACTATTACTATTATTATTTTTTATCATCATTATTATTACTATTATTACTATCATTATTATCACTATTATCATTATTATTACCATTATTTTGTTGTTGCTATTGCTGTTGTTGTTGTTACTGTTCTTATAATTATCGTTTTTATCTTTGTATTATTACTGTTAATATTATTGATGGGAGTCAGTTATAGTGTCGGTAGTTGCTGTCCTGGTGGTGATTGTGTTGGCGTGTCATAACAAAGGACATTACACACCATCAAAGGAAGTTTGTCTCACAATTAATTGTCTGTCTAGGAGAACAATAGTTGGTAATTTTATTTTCCCTGAACCCCGGTAAAATGAGGTAGGGTATTCTTCTTTGAATTGCTACCCTTCGTTTTTCTCGATTCCAGTAAAATTATAAAAACAAAAGCTAGAGATAAAGCTTCAGGTGAGTGTAATAAACGTTACCCGGAAGTTACGTAGCCAAAATATGGGTCGAGCCAGATAATTGTGTGTGGGAGGGGGAGGGGGATGTCAGAAAAAGGATAGACGTGGACTAGACTGAGGAAATACCTCTGGAAATACAGAGCGGGTGAGACAGAGCGAGAGAAGACAGAGAGTGATGGAGGCGTTGATGACAGAAGGCAGCAATTCACAACAGAGGGGTGAAAATTTGCTCTAAAACAAAGGATCCCTCGGGACATAGAGTATCTCCCAGATTAAGACATTTATCAACGTCCGGCGCACATGTCATCCTCTTCTTCACCAGGTCTATCCACGCCTCTGTTCGCCTGCACGTTAGAAAGCATTTTCTTAATCAAGCCTAGCGTTTGCTCTGCAGTTTCCCTCTGTGTAAATGCAAGGAAAAAAGGAGAGCTCATGAAAGACCAGCATGAAACGTATAGATTGAAACAAAAACTTTTTTTTTAATGAACACGCGATAAAGTAATGAGTCGTTGAACTCGCGTGAGGAGAATATTTCGCATAAGATGTGTTGTCAGAGCCAAGATTAATCAAAATGTAAGTCACACTGGGCTATTCTGAGCTATGTCGAGGTCCTGAAGGAATAAAAATGATACAATTTTTGTTGTTCTTATATCGAGTAAGTTTGATATTAATTTTGGTTTCATTTCATGTAAAAATAA
Source organism: Aplysia californica (assembly GCF_000002075.1). Taxonomy (NCBI): domain Eukaryota; kingdom Metazoa; phylum Mollusca; class Gastropoda; order Aplysiida; family Aplysiidae; genus Aplysia; species Aplysia californica. The sequence continues at coordinate 138,732 of NW_004798266.1, read as the reverse complement.
CAGACTGTGTGTGTGGTTTCATGTAACATGTTGCCATTATTCGGAGTTGTTTTCTCAGTTTCATGCTTCTGCACCTTATAGAATAATACTTTCTATAGTTTCATGAAACGTGGTCTGATTGAATAAATATTAACTGAATTTGTGACATTTCTAACTAATGCCTGATTTTGATTGGCACTGACGCATTATTGTTTAGCTATTTTAGTCTAGACATTGGGATATCGACAGTATGGGCAGGGACACAAAGAACGAATTCCGACCCCCTGCACCCCCAGCCAATACAAACGCACACACACAAAAACAACACACACACACACACACACACACACACACACACACACACACACACACACACACACACACACACACA
>NW_004798266.1:136348-138028 GCF_000002075.1 Aplysia californica | reverse complement strand
ATCCGGCTTCTTCTCATCTCCCTTATTCTCACGCCCTCGCTTCCTTTGTCACAAATATACCCCCCACCCCCCCAGTCCTCTGTTAGTGTCACCCAATTAAAACAAACCCAGACGTCACTTTGTTTAGTCGCTGTTTAAGTCAACGCCGTAATAACCAGCGTGTGTGGTGCACTGAGATATAAACTTTAAAAAGTTTGGGTACAAAAGGAAGAGAAATGTAGAATGCTGGCGGGATTTTATTTCATTGTGTGTGTGTGGGGGGGGGGGGTGATCTCGTCCTACATGGTAACTTTTCTCTCTGACTGGCCCCCAGTCGCTGGGTGCGTCACTCTACGTTCCATGTGTCCAAGTCTGAGCGTCTGATCGAGGTTTTAACTCCTACAAAAACAAAAGAAAAACCTTATTTGACCAATATAGGTCAGTTCTGAGAGGAAACACTCGCCAGTGTCCAGGGCACCAAGGCTAGGAGGACGTCTCCGCAAAGAGGCAATAAAACAAATCCTCCACCCCGCCAGCTCCAAATCCCACGCCTCTCCTTATTAGACACGTCCGTCTCTTAAAGAGTGTGGACACGTATTCGGATTGCTTGATCAGCGAGATCGGGTTGGGTTGAGAAGAGAAGTTAGGTTTGGTAGAATACCTGATCAAACTAAAATCGGCTTGAACCGACTGCGGCTTCAACATGGCGTGATCCCCGGCGAGCAAGTGGTTCACAAGAATTGTGTAACCTCGTGCTCATTTGAACCTTTGTGTCTTTTTTGAGAGACAAGGCTAACGATTTAAGTACAGGAGAACCGATCCCTTGTCCCTTCACACTTCACACCCCTCCCCCTTCCCTTTGTATACATCATCATCACTTTCATGGTGAAGAAAAAAACCCAACAAGAAACGTGCTTTATTTTGACGCCAATTTTCGATATCTTGGATCTCATACCATTTGAACCGGACAAGCTATAGATACATTTTTAAAATATGGAAATGGGCATGGGATGATTATCATTTTCAGTTTTCATTACCAAATTAACATCCAGCCAACAGCAGTTTGGCCAATGTTTGAGCGGTCATTCAGTAAACCTTGCCAAAACCTCTAAGAGAGCTACATGTGTGTAAGCCCTACTTTTGAATAATATACTTTCGAATGCCACTATGAGTAGTCCAAGTTGATCCACAGCGCAGTATATGAGCTCAGGGAACCATTGGTCGCCCCGACGCTTCGCCCGTGTCTTGCATAATTAATCCAACTGACCATAGAGAGCAACAAGAATGAGTCTTTCGCAGGCAATCGTTGTTGGACACAGCAGAGTTTTCATAATATTTACTTCACCTCTATGTCAATCGATACAAATACTAAAGAGTGAAGTTGAGGTCAGGGGCAGATGAAAAGGGGGGGTCCATGACTGATAATTGGTTTATGTTGTTGTTTTTGTTGTTGTTGTTGTTGTTGTTGTTGTTGTTTTTGTTGGGGGGTTTTCTCTTTTTCGGCACATGGGATCTTTCTTTAAGTTTATGTTGTTGTTCTTTCTGTTCTTGTTGTTTTTGTTATTGTTTCTTTTGTTGTTGCTGTTGTTGTTGTTGCTGTTTTCAATGTTGTTTTTATTGTTGCTTCTTCTTTTTTTTCTTCTCTTTCTTCTTCTTCTTCTTCTTCTTTTCTTCTTCTTCTTCTTCTTCTTCTTCTTCTTC
>NW_004798266.1:130444-134366 GCF_000002075.1 Aplysia californica | reverse complement strand
TAATAATAATTTAATAATGATAATAATGATAACAATGATAATAATAATAATGATTAGCTAGAGTATAGGGCAAATTCCCGCTCACCAACAAGCTCTATGCAGTCATGTATTTTTATTTTAGTAATCATTGCTTTCCACAGCGCTTGCCACTGCAACAGCTGGCATGATCAATCTCAACTTCCTTTCAAAAGATTTGCATGTACTTCCTTTTGGATACGGTCACTGGTCAAAGGAAGCTAATGTATTACAAATGTTTCTTTTCCGTCGTTTGAAATACGAAATATTGCTTTGATGTTCATTCTTGAGTTATAAGTTTTGTCAACGAAACATGCAACAGGTTGCACCAAGTTAATGCGTCTTTTGAGAGTTAATTCTGTTTTGAAATAAAACTCTCGATCAGATTCTTTTTAGTTTTTCTGTCTTTGTTGTTCTTTTTTGTTTTGTTTTGTTTGTTTGTTTGTTTGTTTTTGTTGGGTTTGGTTTTTCTATTTTGTTTTTGTTTTTGTTTTGATATGGTAGACCCCATTTAATATGCTGCCAATTGTATGATAAATTGTAAAGTTAACTACATTATGAATCATATACGGAAGGGTCCTTCTTTTATTTCTTTTCTGTTTTTATAACTAGTTAAAGATACATTTTTCTGATGCATTTCCCTAGTATCTTTCAGATCTGATCTCCGATCAATCATCATTATTGGTATCATCATTGTTATCATTGAATTAAGATTATCAACAGGATGTGTTGTTGTTGTTTTTTGGGAAGGGGTGTTGTTGTGCGGGGGGGTTGCATACATGTAACAGTGCTACATTTTGTAACACAAATAAGAAACGTTCCTTTGCGTGAACGTAATGCTGGTCCTGTATTTCGAATGGCGAACATCTAGTTTCTCATACATCGGAACAACAAACAAAGAAATAAGAGACTTAAGGGAGTAGACAAGATGAATAATAATGCCTTATTGTTTATCTTTGTTTGCATTAAATGACCGTTAATGTGTCGATATGCTTCATTTCACTCGCACAAACAAACTGAAGCACTGTCTGAACCCAAAATGAAATGATTCACGGATTTTCGGATGCAGACGTTAAATCGGTTTACCAGTCTGCTAACATAATAATAATTATGAAAAGGACATTAAATCCACACCAATAGCACACCACAGCCCACTGTACATGCCCCCCAGCAATTTTCCAAATTGTGCCATTTGGAGTAATTGCCCTTTGTACTCAGAGCCCTGGAATGGGTCATTGACAGGGCCGGGTGCTTGTCTTCCCAGCAGGCAGGCGTCAGGCAATGAGGAATCAACCGGAAAGGGAAACAGAGACACTCTTCCTGAGATGGGTCGTTTACGGTTCGCCGTGGCAGGTGAGTGTGTCAACAGCCCAGACACAACGACCGGGGCATGGCTGATGATGAGGTAGATATTTAGTTGACACACCGCGAGAGCACCGGATTTTTTACGTCTTTTTTCGAGTGCGTGCGTATAGTCTGTGTGGGCATATATGTGTGTTTGTGTGTGTGTGTGTGTGTGTGTGTGTGTGTGTGTGTGTATGTGCGTGTTCGTGTTCGTGTGCGTGTGCGTGTGCGTGTGCGTGTGAGTACGTGTGCGTATCTGAGTGTGTGTTTGCGCTTCGGTGCGTAACGCAGAATGTGAGTGTGTCTATGTGTATGTGTTTGTCTTCATGGGAGGTAGGTAGTCTTTTGTGTGTGTGTGTGTTTTTTTGTTGTTGTCTGTGTGCGTTTGTGTGCGTTTGTGTGTGTCTGTGGGCATTTGTGTGTGTGTGTGTGTGTGTGTGTGTGTGTGTGTGTGTGTGTGTGTGTGTGCAAATGTCTCTGTGCACGTGTGTGCGAGTGTCTGTATGCATGAGCGTCCGTGTGACTGTGTGCATTTGCATTTTTCATGTAACGTGTCTCTCGACAGCTTTGCATGTGGGTACGTAATAAACGCGTGAAAATATACAAAAATGCAGGTTTGAAGAGAGGGAAACGAGGGAAATGTGTCATTATACGTTTTGAGCTGCAGCATCTCGTTACCATAGAATTACAAAGTTCTGTCTGACATTTTTGGGCGGTTTGAGTCACTAAGGCCATGAGGTCAGAAACCAAATGTTCTGTCTGCTTTCATCAAAATCGTAAGACTAACAGGAGTCGTTACCAAGGTATTCACAGAAATACAATCGAAAAACTTGACAAGATGCATTTTTAAGCCAAATTTCTCAAATCTATTTACTGTACTGAGCAGATAGAGCTTTGTAATTCCAAGGTAGCGATCTGTACATTGAAAGTAATACCTCCAATGGCCTTGACTATCACATGTTTTCCGTACTTTCCAAGAGTCATTCCAGATCATGAAAACTATAATCAACTTTGACAACAACATAAAAACAACAACAGCAACGACAACCACAACAATAACAGCAACAACAACCACAGCAGCAACAGCAACCGGAGCACCAGGGAACAGCGACTCTATTTTTAAAAACGGGGGAAAATTTCGTACGGGGAACAGCGACTGTGCTGAGCGAATACCTTATCTTGATGGTATTGATCATGGCATTGATGCGGCCTGCCGACGATAAAAATTTCGTTTACAAACTTTTTTAATGCTACGTTCTATTGTAAAAATACAATCAAATTAGGAACCAGCGTATCAAAATTAAGAAAATACTTCTCGAGTGACTCTTTTTCCTGTTGGATTTAGAAGATCACCAAAAACGTTTTTGGTTGGGGGTTGTTGTATTTTTTTTTGGGGGGGGGGGAGGATTGTTGTTTGTTTTGGGGTTGTTTTTTTACCACGAATGCATCGTAATTTCTTATCACAAAGAGGACGGACAACTGTCCGTTTTAACTGATCTTGTTTATCTTATAAACCCCAATAGTCAGAAACTGGGAGAGGCGAGCTTGAATCCCTTTGAAGTTTGCCGCCGCGCTTGATTAAACTTGCATGCAGAATTTTTAAATTAATTATCGCCGCTAAAAATGTATTTCATTTTCGGAAGCAGTGTATCAAAATGAGCAAAGTGGTTCACGTATAACCTATTTGAAGTCATATTAAAACTTAAGTAAAGTTTGTTTTTGATTGTCTGTTTTGAATCTGAAGTCATGTGTCAAGGTCACTCGCTGCGTTGTGCATCTGATGTCACAGCTGTACACACCGCGGTTTCACTATACAGTAGACAGAATCACGACTTGGTTGAAAGACACTCTTATAATTGTCTTTCTTAAAATTAATGTAGGGGCCTACAGATCCCACGAATGTCTGTGGACGATTAAATCCAGAGACTATAATAACAAGAACTTATATCATTTTGCAAACAATTTAACCAAGATGCAACTAAAGACGTTGGTGATTTACAAAAAGAATTTTTTTAAAAGAAAGAAGGAAAAATCTCACAACAGTGTGAGTGAGCAAATTTCACTAAGCCTGTCTTTTGTCCAAGTGCTCCTTATTTTTTGCTTGGAAATCGGGACGGAATGTACCAAATCTGGTCTAGTTGTATTCGATACAGTAGGTAATTACACCAAGATAAACTGTAACAAAGAAATATAGTAAAATACGTGTCGCTGTTCCCCGATCGCAGCTTCCCCGTAAAATGATGTCAGCAGTTGTTGTTCTCCGGTGCAACCACAAAAACGACAACGATAACGACTGCAACAACAAAAACAACAACAAAAACGACAACGACCACGGACGGCCACAGCAACATCCCGAACTACTGAAGAAATATATTACGTATTGATGTTGACCGTGACTTTTGATTTTTAAGGTTTTGTGGAAAAGGGGGCTGCATTTTGGGAATAAACCAAGGGCGTTTTCTCCCTTTTTTTTCTCTTTCTTTCTTTTGTCTGTCTTGCTGCGGGTTATATTTTAGAGGTGACTCTTTATACTAACTATATAATTTCATATATATATATATAC
>NW_004798266.1:123974-128192 GCF_000002075.1 Aplysia californica | reverse complement strand
GTGTGTGTGTGTGTGTGTGTGTCTGTGTCTGTGTCTGTGTGTGTGTGCGTGTGTGTGTGCGTGTGTGTGCGTGTGTGCACGCGCGCGCCATTGCTTAGAATTTGTTGGTTTCAACTCGTGCTCATTGCCCTACCATCTAGATTATGCGTCTCCACTTCTCACGTTTCATTTGGACTGAGCTTAGTCTGGTTTTTTAATTAATTATTTTTCAGACCAATGTTTGAGCTAAGAGCCGTACGAACATATATAAAAGGACTTTTGTTTGTTTATTTGTTTTGTTTTCTTTTGTTTTGATTTGAAACCAAACATTAAGTGCAGTGGAAGAATAAGCTTGCCATCAAAGTGACTTGGAGAAGGCTTTGTTCTCCAAAGATCCGGAAAGCTTCCTACTTGAGTCATGCTCAATATGTCAATTTTTAAACATCGCAACGATCTTTCCATATTCTAGTAGAATCCTGTATGGTTGAGAAAGTTCTTCTGATTTAGCAGCAGTAGTTGAACTGGTTATCTTGTTACTGTGAAATGTTTTATCTTGTGTGAATGAAGTACATGTATTACGCTCAGTGATCATGTGATCGATATAAGCGCTCAGAGCGTTTACTTGTACTGGATAGCACGCTATATAAATGCAATATGTTATATTTTATTATGACTGTTACTTAGAATTTGAATCGCACGAAGCACTGTACGTAGGTTTTAATACTTTTGTGCCGTTGGCATACAACATTCCATCAAGTGAGCTAGAAACAAACGCTCTTTCTCCCCTCGACGCCCTGAAGGTACAAGAGGACGGATAAAGTAAGTGATGTCGGCGGCCGAATAATCAGGCTGTTTGGGCTTGTAAACAAAAGTCCACGGGTTCGAACCCCGTCAGGTGCCCGATGCTGTGTCCTGGGAAAATTCGCTTAACACGAATTTTCTCCATCTTACCCAAGTGGGAATGGGTACTGATACAACTGTTAACTCATATCAGTTGAATCTAATAGTCTTGGTGACGTGTTCCAGTCAGCGCATAAAGCACACCATAGCACTGAAACTGCCCTTCTGAAAGTAGCTTCTGATTTACTGATTACCTTGAAGAGAAAAAAAGGCTGCTGACTTAATTAGACCTGTCAGTTGTTTTTGACAAAATAGGTCATAAAATCCTCATAAGACGAGTGAAAACGAGTTTGGAATAGTAGGCACTGCATAAAAATTGTTTGCGTCATACTCGAAAGATCATTATCAAACAGTGTGTTGATACATTAGACGTCAAGACATGAATGCCTCTTAAATATGGTGTTCTCTAGGACTTTGTACGTTGGCCAGTTATTTTCTTACTTTATACACTGCCACTTGTTAATATTCTTTAAAAAGTACCAAAGGAACATGATGCTCAGTGCACATAGCAACATAATGAACAACATACCAAAGATAAATATCAAAGTTAGAGATCACAATAGCCATATAAGTAACAAAATTAGTTCTCCAGATACATTGCTTGACCGAGATGACACCAATGATCATTGAATAAGTAGCATCAACAAAGCTAAAACTCTGGGCGCAGTTTTTTACAACAGCTTGTCAAAGGCTTTCTACGTATGTGAGCTTTGTAAAACAAACTGGGCAACCAGCTCCGGACAATTGGAAGCCTAAGAAAGAAACTCGACAAAAAAACAATTAAAATACTAGTAACATCACTTGAACTGTCAAAATAAGACTTCTGTAATTCTTTACTTGCAGAACTTTAAAAAGACATTTTTTCGCGCCTCCAAATTTTCCAAAGCCATACTATCCGACTAAGAGGAAAGAAAGAAGTAGAAACTATGTGACCCCTATCCTGAAAAGATTGACATTTATTATCCATAGACAAACGCATTATTTCGATGTCTCTTGTGTTTTAAGTCTCTCAACAGGTTTTCACTACACTACATCTCAAGTGGTATTTATAAGTATGCACCTTGTCATGAGACAAATTCAAGAAAAGTACACAGAATAAAATATGCCTCTTTACTCAGTCTTTATTGACTTTACCAAGGCTTTCAACACGGCCAATATAGAAGCCCTGTGGACTGTCCTGGAACGGATTGGCTGCCCTCCCAAGTTCCTAAAGATCATCCAGCTCTTCCACACAGGCATGAGTGGACAGGTTCTTTCAAATAGCAACATGACCGACAAATTCGAAATTACTAATTTCGTCAAACAAGGCTGTGTCCTGGCACCAGTCCTCTTCAATATCTTCTTCACCGCCATGCTTTCCCACGCCTTCAGGGATCTTGACAAGGGAATATACTTAAATTATCGACTGGATGGCTCTCTTTTTTATCTACGTCGCCTGCACGCCAAGACAAAAATCAACCCAAAGCTCCTTCAGGAGGCGCTCTCGGACGATGACTGCTCCTTGAATGCTCACTCCGAAGAGGACCTGCAAACAATGATCTCTCGCTTTGCAGAAGCCTCCACGCTTTTTGGGCTTACAATAAGCATCGGGAAAACTGAAGTTCTTCACCATCCTGCCCCACAAACTAACCCACTGTCTCCAAACATCACTATCAATGATCAATGGCAACAGCCAGAAGAACACCAAGAACTTTAAATATCTTGAAAGTATCATCTCTGCAGACAGCTCCATCGATCGGGAAATTGATTCAAGAATCAGCAAAGCCAGCCAAGCTGTAGACTGAAAAAAGAGGTACTAAAACAGCACCATGTCCGGCTGTCAACAAAAATCAAAGTGTACAAATCTGTTGTGCTCTCCTCCCTCCTCTACGGTTCGGAGACCTGGACACTCTACAGGAAGCACATAAACAAATTAGAGCAGTTCCATCAAAGGGCACTCGGCAGCATACTCGGCATCCAGTGGAAAGACCGCATCACCAATATTGAGGTCCTCCACCGATCAAGCTCACAAAGCATAGAAAGCAGGCTCGTCAAAGCCCAACTGAGATGCGGGTCGGCCATGTCATCCGCATGGAAGACCACCGAATGCCCAAACAGCTGCTGTATGGCGAACTCGCAAGTGTCAAAAGAAATCTCGGGAGGCCAAAAAAGCGGTTCAAATACATTGTTAAAGAAAACCTCCAGCTTACACAGGTAACCCCCAAAGAACTCAAAATAACTGCCACCGAAAGGAACACCTGGCGCAGGGCCGTCCGTATTGCCAGCAGAAATAGTGTTACAAACTACAGGGAGAAGCTGACTATCAGAAGAGAGAGGAGACATAAGCCAACCACCGCAACCACGACATTCCAGTGTCCCCACTGCAACAGACATTGTTCATCCAGGATCGGATTGCACAGCCACATGCGCGTCCACAGATGAGCTGCAGAATTCATCGTCATCTTCGGCAACGAAGGACGACCTACACCCACTAGTTAAGTAAGATCAGAACTAGTCAAAACTATTTTAGTTGAACCAACTAGCCGTTAGAAACGATATAGCCGGTGCTCTTTCTTTCATTTCGGGTCAAAGTTGGGAACAATTTACCTCAGAGTTTCAGGGAAGCCAGAGCTTGGAATATAATCCAGAAAAAGATGACACACTGTTATTGACACAAGCATAGCTATAGAACATGAGGGGAGGGGACACACTGCTCGATCTCTGCGATACCTTTAAATACTTCTTTATGTAGTACCGCATTTTTTTATAATGTCCTCTTTTTTAGCAGAATATTTTATGTTATAACAGTCTTTTATTTCTTGGTTAGGTTTACCGCATTTTATTTGATCCATGTTTCTAACACATGAATTGTTTCAATACACATTTGTCCCTGTCTATACTTTTTTATTCACGTACTTACACACTGATGTACTACATTTTTGTGTTGTTGTGGGTTTTTTTGTATGCCTTTGTGCTTTAAGGTTGCACTCATTTTAACGTCATTTTGGGCTATTAATAGTCTTGTTAAGCGCACTGAGCACTGACAATTATGGAAATGCGCTAAAAATGCTATTCAGTATTATTATTACCCAGCTGTACGCAGCGAAAGATCTTGTCAGTTTATGATTGAGCGCTTAATCGGCTACTTGTACTCCTTGGAAGCCGAGAATGTTACTGAGTGGTCTTAGGTCTGCTGGTTTAATAATAGTTGCAAAGCGCATACAGCTTGTTTGACGCGTGAATATCCGCTATAAAAGTTCATTGTGTTATAATTATCATTATTTTTGTATTAAGTGGCGATTCTTTTTTTTTCTCTCCTTTATCCCTTCCTTCTTCTCTCCCTCTCCATCTCTCTCTCTC
>NW_004798266.1:118932-121769 GCF_000002075.1 Aplysia californica | reverse complement strand
AGTTACGTATTCTATTCTTACACATTACGAAATTAAATACGATAATGTAGCCCTACCATTTCAAAATGTGATTCTGCTGGATGAAATAGGGATGCTTTATTATTTGTTACCTTTTTTGTTGTTGTTTTCTTGTTTGTTTGTTTGTTTTTGTTGTTGTTCTTTTTTATCCTTTTTTTCGTTTTTTTCCTTGGAAAGGAGAGTGGTTGAAGTATTTTCCCTCACACTAGGAACGAGTATGCAATGCTAACGAGCTATAACAGTAGAACTGAACCTAACATCTATCTGCACTTACCGCTGCAAGATACAGAACATGACTGAGTGGTCACATAAATGTTGGAGTTGTTCTTAACTAAATGCCTTTACTCAGCCGGTTTTCCACTGTCAGAGCTTTGGTTTCAGTCTTTGTTTGGCGAATTCTACGACGTCACGCCAATGTGATAAGCAATATCATATAGCATAAGCACAACATTTTTATATCATATTCCTTTTACCCGAGTAAATGGAGAAAACGAGTGTCTAGCCGAATATTAATAACTTCCTCTTTAAACAGTCATTCGATGCTGAGCTTTTCTTTTTTGTCTCGGCTGCGAATGTCTAAGAACACTTCACACCTCTTCGGTCCACGATGTCATATCGCCATGAGCGCGCTCATTCTCTTCCACGACTAGATTAATAAAGTGCTGCCATTTCAGTCAACATGCCAAATTGCAATACAAACGTTCATTATCAACTTCTAGTGGTCGGGGTATATCTGATCTCCAGATCGATGAACCAAAGTCGTCACGTATTGTTAACAATAATAATTCTTCAACGCAGTTTATTCCTTGATGGGGAGCAGTGGCTAGGTTTATCGCATTTCTGAATGAAGGTGTGAGTCTGGTCTCCAATGGAGAGGTTTTTGTATCGTGTTTCTCCGTCTTTTATCTCATACGTAGCATGGAACGGTTTCCGGTTCAGGCTCTGATAGTGGTGGATGGTCCCACTTGCATGACAACCCTGAATCCCAAGTCGTCCCTTATTGACAGGGTCAAAGCAATCAACTTTCTATATTTTGTTGACGAGAGTGCAAAGCATTCGTGTTACAGCGTTGAAGAACTAGTGATAAATCACCCTGGTTCAAGGCCTAAGAAGTCATTTTCAGGTTACACGCACAATAAAATTTGCTTTTTGAATCATTTTTCAGTATAGTTGTGTTTTTTTAAGGACCAAATGGTATTCTTAAATAAATTTCTCTGAAAGTGTTAACTTGGATCATTTCTAACTTTACCTCAACTAACATTACACAAAACTGAGCAAGGTGTTTATTCGTCAACCCTTCCACTTCCCAGTACATAAGAATAGAATTGAAATAATTGATCAAGAGTGTTATGCCCTGCTGGAAAGGAAACAGAATAAGGAAATGAGATGGGGGGGGGGGAGCAGTCAGGTCAAGTATTGCAAGTTTCACACGTGATAGAAAATTCTACATACTTTAATATCATATTTCTGAATCATGTCTTTGTAGGGTGTTGTTTGTACAAGAATTGACCTCCTAAAATCCTATTTTAAAAGGTATTTAGAAATCTATAACTCCAAAAAACCGCAAAGGCTGAAGATTTAAAAAAATGCTTTTCTATGCCGCTGTACATCTACAAGTAATCAAACTGACAAACTACGAAAAGAATGTCAGCCTACACGGGATTCTCTTCATTTCGTGTCCCTTTTTCAAGGAGGGATGTAGATTATAAATACTCGTAGTGTGACCATGGAAGAGTGCTAATACATTTACACTATAACGTCTCCTGCGCAGGGGCGGTATCTTTTTCCTTACTTGTCGGCTTCTTTCTGCCCATGCTTCGTTCGTGTCGGCCAATGCACCGTGGGTCCGGTCTGGCAAAACATGAAACTCCCTGGCTACTGAGTGGCTCTCTTCTTCAAAAAGACCAATTCGTATTTACAGTGGCGTTAAACTCATACAAAAACAAACGCGTCCCATCTATCCATTAAATGATGTTTCGTCCTGCGGAGCTCTGGACTCACAGTCAGGTCACTGGGCTGGAATTGAGGAGAGACCACCCCAGACAACGGGAAAACAACTCGTTAACGGAAACCCTTGGCTGTACCCGCGCTAGCGTTCTGAAAAATACAGGAGGGTGGAATGACCAAAGTGTGAAAGGCACTTATTTGATTTTATCGTTAACCCTATTTTTGACACGGGGCCGACTTTTCGGCTTACCATTCGTATCTGGACTGCTCAGACAAATCTTTTGATCTGTCATTTTTTATATCCGGAAGTAATGTGGTTTTGTGCAGATTTTTTAGGCCAAAGTTTTTAAACGGTTAAATTTACTTCCGGCCTTCCGCAAGAAAACCAAAATACTTTCTGCCTGGCTAGTGAATATAAGGGAACCATGGACTTTTTTATCGTCCCTCACTGGAGTAAAGCCAACATAAAGAATGACTGGTCCGCGATGAGAAACGTCAGGGTTTCACCTCAAAGCACACAGAAATTTGTTTGGAGTGTTTGAAGCAGGCGAGTAATGATGATTTTGTTTGGATATCCAACGACAATAACAGATCGACTGATGATGAGGAGTATAGTGACAAACTTGAACTACTGTGTTTTTGATGTGGCTTTAAACTCATACAAAAACTAAACGTGTCCCCTCTATGCGTTAAACGAATGTTTACCCTGCAGAGCTTAGGCTGATTTTTAGCCAGGTACTCTTTATTTCCCATTACACTGCTAAGCCATGTGGGCAAGATGTTCTGAGTGAGGCCCAAATGGGATTTAGAAAGGGAAGAGGATGCACCAACGCAATATTTGCCCTACGACAAATGTGCGAAAGGGTAATAGA
>NW_004798266.1:116879-118696 GCF_000002075.1 Aplysia californica | reverse complement strand
CAAGGTTGTGTCCTATCACCACTACTATTTATCATATATATGGATAGAATTACAAAAGAGGCCAACACAGAACCAGACGCCCTAAATGAATTACTCTTCGCTGATGACCAAAGCCTGGCACACAAAGATGAACGAAGTCTCCAACACCACACATCCAGATTAAACGAAGAATGTAACAACTACGACATGAAGATCAACATCAACAAAACACAGACAATGAAAGTAAGCAGAAAGCCAGGACTACTCAGGATACACATCAACAACAACAGTCTTTGAAAACCCTCAGACAGGTCCAAGAATTTAAGTACCTCGGAAGTATATTTACAGAGGATGGGCGACTGAACAGAGAAGTTGAAACACGAGTACAAAAGGCCAATAAAGTTAGTTACCAGCTTACTCCACTACTGAAACATCCTAACATCCCCATGACAACAAAACTCAAAATGATCAACACCATATTCATCCCAACACTCACATATCAATGCCAAACATGGACCACGAACAAGACATTAGAGCAAAGAATTACAACATGTGAAATGCGATGCCTAAGAAAAGCAGTAAACAAGACTAGGCTAGACAAAATTAGAAACCCTATAATCCAAGAAATGGTGGGCACAAATGATGTCATGCATCACATCCAACTCCAAAGAATCAAATGGTTCGGACATCTCCTACGATTACCAACACCATCCAGCACAACGTGCCTACCTCCAAAAATTCGATGGCAACAATGCTAGAGGGCGACCGAGAAAGACCTGGATAGATGGAGTCAGGGAAACATTAAACATCCACGGCATCCCCCTGACCCAAGCTCTCCAGCTGGCGACAGAGAGACGTCTCTTTCTTCCCGCGACACTCAAAAGGCTATAAGCGGCGGATAAAAGTAAAGTAAAGTAAATACTCTTTATTTCCGAAAATAGTGTCGTTATATGCGGATTTCATGGTGAAAGTTTATAAACGACTTAATTGACTCATGGAGTTTCGCGAGAATAGTTCTGGAATTGGTGAAGAATATAATCAGCTTCGTGTTCATGACACAGACACAGATAGGGATGACGTGAAGTCAGAAACAGTGCTTTGTTGATACTGGGGTCTCCAGTGGCCGAGCAGTTTGTGATTTCAGGCTTACATTAAAGGTCAAGCATACGTCTGATAAGATCACTCGGGCGTGCCCTTGAGCAATGTACGAAAACCCTAGCTAAAAGAACAGGGCATAGTGGTGTCCAGCAATGTAGTACTTGTAGAATATCTATATTATTATGTTTCAGTATGTAAATATCTATATACCTCTGTATTTATGTACTCTAGTCATGTGTGTATGATATGTTACGTCGTTATAAACCAAAGTCTTAATTTCCCAACAGGTACAAATGAATATAAAGAATGTTTTAATTGTTTTAAGTGTATTGCTATTTTGTTGTAGCTAAAGCTCATCTAACAATACCCAGTCCAATTTATAAATTGTAGAGGATGAAAAAAAGAAGGTCCTTAAAATATCCTCTCTGGAATTGAAAATAAACTGATGACTACCATCCTTTCAAAAACCCCTTCCCCTTTACTTCACACTCAGTTTCCCCTTTTGCCATCCCCCCTCTCCCTCCCACCATCTCTATGCTCCACATACCACCCAGATTGAATGTCTATTGTAAAGAGTACCCTATCTAGGTTTTCCTGGGTCTGTCGGATTCGCCTAGGCTCAGAGGTCACCAGCCTCTCCCTGATCCGCCAGAGTCAATTGGCCAGCAAGAGTGGCGATCCCTTGGTAAATCAGACTGTCAGTCAGGATTAGGGTAGAGTTCAGGATTAATCACCCCCCC
>NW_004798266.1:112507-113945 GCF_000002075.1 Aplysia californica | reverse complement strand
ATGTGTGTGTGTGTGTGTGTGTATGTGTGTGTGTGTGTTAGTGAGGGAGTGTATATCTCTATATTATCTGTTTCCATAAATTTGCCTGAAATGCATACTGGTCCTTTACTTGTCAAGAATCCGCCATGGTCTGCGTAGGTGGTATAAACGTAGACAGTCTATGGTAAAGGTACCTCAAAAGCTATTAGGATTTAAATGCCAAGATGTGATTTGTAGTTTTGAAAGAAAGATAAAAACATACCTCAAACACCTTGTAAAATTATTGAAAATAAAAGTAAAAGTTTGCTCACGATGAGAATCACATGCTAGGCCAATGTTTTGATCTGAGCAAGTGGGCAGTTTTCTTTAGGAACCATGATCCCAGTGGACTAGCAATTCTTGGAAGCTGTGAATTATTTTTGGAAGCACCACTAGTACCTTGTCCTTCCATCATGTCTGCTGATATGGTTTCAGCCCCTCGGGTGACAGCCATGAATAATTTGGGAGCACAGTGCCAATGTTGTTTGTTTTGGTGGTGAGGGAGGAGGGTGATGGAGTTCAAGGTTCTGGCTACCGCCTTGGTCCATTCTCTCATTCTCACATTATTTTGTGTATAATTATATATCAAGTATGTATGGTAAGTGATTTTATGACCTTGTTTCAGTTGTTCTGCAACACGCACACGTCTTTTTAAACATGACCCAAAAAAACCGTCTCATGAATAATAACAAATATGTCTGAAGCTCGAAGAAATAATAATGGACGTTTTGGGATTTGATCGCTATCCCCACCTCCTCCTTGTCCTTTGCTTCATAAAGAAATAGTTTTCTTTTTTTCTTTGATGGGCAGCACCACATGGGAGGACAGCTGCGCAGCACCATTACAGAGTATAATAATTCTTGCTCCCAGGGGATTTAACTAGAGGGAAAGTGTTAAATCAATCTTTATTCGATGAGTGTCCTCCCTTCTGGGGCCAAAAATATTAGAGGAGAATCCTAAATTAGTCAATCTCTCTTTCTTTCTCTGATTACGACAAAAACGGCTGCCAGTCTCCCCAGTGACGTCACTATGAGACACCCTCTTTCTGGCATCGTCTGAGATCAATACCCCACGGAATTGTTGAGTACTGCTTTAAAGTGCCCAAGTACTTGTAGAATACATCAGATGTGGGCCTGTCAAGGCCAATATCAAAATATTTTTTGTTCTACACATTAATTATTCCATATGGTCAGGTGGTTCTGGTTGCTGTTGTCGAAGTTATTGTTGTTGTTGCTCTTTGTTGTTTAGTTTCTTTGTATTTGGTTCTGTTGTAGTTTTCCTACCTGTTTTATTTGCTGGTGGGTTTTTTTGTTACTGTTGTTGCTGCTGCTGTTGTTGTTGTTGTTGTTGTTGTTGTTGTTGTTGTTGTTGTTGTTGTTGCTGTTGTTGTTACTGCTGCTGCTGTGGTTGTTGTTGCCTT
>NW_004798266.1:104654-112407 GCF_000002075.1 Aplysia californica | reverse complement strand
GGGTTTAGAGAGATTACTCAGACAAATGTTCAGTACGTAGAAAAATAATATTCTATAAAGAGATAGTACGCGCATGTTATCATAGTCTTTCATGCAGCTTATCTTTGTTTTCTCCCAGGTGGGCGTTACATTGGAAGTCTCATTTCTTAGACGTGATTAAAAGGATATTAGAACAATTCCATTCTAATGAGAATAAACGTTTTTTCACGAGGTCAGTGTCTTGGTAAATTTCCTTTGGGTTTCAATATAAGATAGTCGGCTTATTGTACTGGTAAAAAGAAATCTCTTTAATGTTGTCATGTCTATGATTCAAACCGAGAGAAAATAATGTGTAGGTCTTTTGAGAATCCAGAATAAGCAACACGCGCGCAATGACACTTCCACTCTACAATTGTCGTCCTACGGTGTGCTTTTTTTTCATCTAGCTGAAGTGACAAATTATTGTAAATAACTGTTAATGTAGACACAATATAGATCAAATCAGGGAGCGGGCTGCTTCAAACTTGTCAGTTAAGATCAACTAGCTATGCAGGACACATCCAAACAAAAGGACAAAAGGCATTCTATGAAATATCTTGCCTACGTGAACATATAGCTCCCGTCTCTTGCAAAGCGATTACCACAGACATTTTGCTGTTGTATACAGAGAGCTGCAGATGACATACAGACAACCATTAACTGTTCTTGCACTATGGTTCATAGTACAACGCGAGACTTGCCGCAACACCGACGACAAATCAAAGGACAATGCAAAAATACAAATGCTGTATATTTTTTTAGCGTGTGTTGTTGTAATTTTGTTTTGTTTTTATCTAACATTTTTGTTTGGGGGGGTGTTGTTTCTTATTTTGTATAATAAGTTTGTTTCCGACGCATGTTGCTACATTGGGGCAGTGGTGAGACATGTTTTGTGATGTTCCCGCCAATGTCTCAAAAATAAAATAATGAAAAACGCATGAACACACAGCATTAACAAGTGGTCTCTTATTTATTCAAAAATAAACCTAGATTTGACCGCATTACATTTAAAACCTGTATCACAGACATGACTTCACAACTCAGATCATGACAATAGTGCTGGAAAGACATTTAGAAAACACTGTTTTACAAGATATTTATTAAGAAAAGAAACCTTGCTGTAGTGCGTAACATACAACATATTCATAAATATTAAATACTATGTCTTTACAACTGGACGGCACTTTTACCTTAATTCGGAAAGACTGGTCTCTCACAAAGTGAACAACAAAGTAATGCGAATTGCATGAGGACGGATTAAAACAGAACTATTTACGTGCAAAGAAAAATATCTATATGATTATGTAAAATATACATTCCTAGTGTGTAAACTGTGAACTGAGGCACCAGACAACAATTTGAAAAAAGCAGTTTATTTGGGGGGATGTGCTTTTACTCATTGAATTAAAAGATGGGAGTGGGGTTCTAACCGTGGGTATAAGGCGAAGGCATACCGTGGGTTCTGAAAATAGACTCTGATAGTAGAATGAATGTTTCAGAGAGCACTACAAGTGTTACAACAATAACAGCTCGTCTTTCAATGTCAGACGATGACCAATACATCCGTGAAAGAAAATATTTCTCCAGCTAAATAGAAGAATTAGAAGAAATTAAGATGACTTACGGCTTTTGCTGTTGCCGATGAGACCAATTCGGACATAGAAAAATTTGCCACATTTTGAACATTTAAAAGCTTCACTTTCATTTGTGGATGCGGGCAGCTTTTGGGCTTCTCTCTTGGTTCAGCATTTTTTATTCCAGAAGCCTCATATTATGCTTGTCTGCCCATTGTGACTGTTGCTCTTCAGCTGGGTCTGTCAGGAGCTAGGTTCTCCCACTGGAAAGTATTTATGTTCAAGCCCTTAGGAGACAAATATTAGAGTGACACTTTAAATACAACAGCTCTAATGTCCAAACAGTTGAGCAAATTAACCATACTGGAAAGATAAACTTATTTCATCAAAAGAACGTGAATTACGACACCGCGATTGGGGGTTCACAACTCGACAGTGATGTCACCTATTGGAGAGAGTGAAACTCGTCGAGCATTAGAAGCGTTTACGTAGGTCTGGACAAACTGCTTGGTACTGTACAGAATCAAACCCAGTCCAAAAATTCCAAGTCAACTGAACAAAAAAAACACGATACATATTTATGGATGACTGAGCTCGTCAAGTTTACCCAGCTTTATGAATTCAGTTTCTCTGGCTGGAACATCAAGATGATTTAGGGGGAAAAGAAGAAAGGGAATGGCAATGATGCTTGGCGAGATTTTAGAGAATTTGATCAAAGTTTTATTTGCACTTGTACCTGAAGCTAATCAAAGCAGAGATTTCATTTTTATTAAAAGGATTAGGACGGTTGGTGACTACAAAGTATGACGTTCGACTTCGTAGAGTGTCGGTGCGTGCACAGCATATTATGGCAGTAGAATAAAACATCCCCTCACAGCACGGTGGATGACTTCCTCAACCCACCTACACTCCCGCGCACACTGCTCGAACTTGATTTTGACCGTCCAGATTTGATAGGCGGGAGCAACAAGCGGGCACCTTTGTCCTGACGAGAAGACAGAGGCTGGCCCGGGGTACTCAGGCCTCTGGCGTTACCCGGGGTCTGGCCCCGAGTCTGTGGGGGCGTTTCAGGAAGACCGTAGGAGAAGTCCATGGACTTGATGTCGTTGATGGTGAGGTTTTTGCCGGTGTAACCACGGTTGAGCATTCTCTGGGACAGTGGGATGTCGTCAGGGAGCTCCACCTCGCGCCAGGTCTGGGGCGGGAACAAAACGGTATGGATTAACACCTCCACTTCTAAACGTGAGTTATTATATTATCACCAAAGAGTTTCTCAAATTTCAGGCGAAGCAGTGAACAGATCAAAGAAATACGGGATTAACAGGAAAAGGCCCTTTCGTATATACTTGAGGGAAAAAAATTTACTCAAATTGATATTAAAAACCATTGGATTTAGCTAGGATTTTTCGCCCCTTTCGATATCAGTTATTTAGGAGGAGAAGATACCCATTTTAGGACCCAGCTAAGAAGACAGAGAATCATGAAAAGCTTCTCTATTTCAAGAACGCCCAGCAAGGCTTTCGAAATTTTGTTTTTCTGCACGCAATCCAGCAGACATATTCCACGTGTAAGAATGAAGAAGAGAAAAAGGGTGAAGCACAAAAAGATATCACAATTTATGTACATCTATGCTTTCAAATTCAGAGGAGAATCTCCACCTGCAACTACGAGGTGGATAGGAGGAGAGGGGACTAGGGGAATTAAACCTCCTATTAACAGAGTGTGTTGTGGGTTTTTGCTTTAAACACATACTCGCGCGCGCGCGCACACACACACATACACAAACACACACACACACACACACACACACACACACACACACACACACACACACACACACACACACACACACACACACACACATACACGCACACACACAAATACACACACACACACACACACACACGCACACACACGCGCCGCACTGAAAGCCCAACCAGTGAAGCCTTGCATACCGGTGTGGTGAGCGCGTGGAAGGGAGAGCACTGCTTGCCAAACTGAGTTGTACTTTGTGGAGTTACTTCCCCGAACTGGACTCTTCTTCCCTTCCGGTCTTTCTGTCGACGCTCCAAGTCTTTTTCCACCTTTATTCCTAAGAAGGTCTGTTGAAGTCATATCAAAGGAGAGGAAAAGAAGGAAGAGTTAAAGTGGAGATTATCGTAGGGCTATAGAAATGCCAAAACACATTGTATGGTATTATGTATTAAGGGATAGTTTTAAAGCAATATGAACATTCGGAAGCGGGGGGTGGGGTGAGAGACAGAGAGAGAGGGATAGAGAGAGAGAGAGAGAGAGAGAGAGAGAGAGAGAGAGAGAGAGAGAGAGAGAGAGAATAAAAGTAAAACTCACAGGCGCACAGACACGTACGTAATAATATACTGAGACAGACAAAGAAGAGGAGGCGGCAAATAGACCACAAAAAACAAGGACAAAAACCAAAACAAAGAGGTGGGTGGGGTCAAGAAAACAGACGTCTGATACAGGGGCAAGCTGGATGGTAGGCAGACCAGTATAATAAGACCGAAAATAGACAATTATAAACTCCCGTAATGCCACTCTACAACTGGGTATAGGTCTAACTGAGTCTCACTGTTTGACTTCACGAAACTCTTATAGCTCAGAGATCAGTCTTTTTCAAACTTACCAGTGTTTGCGCAATATAATTCCACGTAATATCTCAATAAAGTTTTCTAAACTTATCTTATTTTACCAATGAGCAATTGATTGGAATTCGGGCACGCGGTTGCTTTGGTCTAATATGACTTCAATATGGAACGAACCAAACAGAGGCTACATACACACACAGTTTGAATAAAGGGGTAAGTGACAATGATGTGTTCTTTTAAATATCTAGGCCAATATGATAGCAACACAGTATTGTACACTTTATATTCTAAGAAATGAAAATAATGAAAAACATGTTTCTGCTATTCAACATTCAACATATTATGTGACGCATGCACTACCTATGGTGCAAATGAGATCAACTGCGATACAAACCTACCACGAGGAAAACTCTGTATTGGTAAAAACAAATCAAAACGGGTGTATGATAAACATAACTTTTGGAAAACATAACGTTTCTCTTACATAGAAGATCTTAAACAAGGCTCACAACCAAAAGAAAAGAAATTTCAAAATATTGTGGGGACATGTGTAAAAGCAGGTGTGAAGCATAACTGAAACTATGTAAAAAAAAATAAAAAGAAGGAAAAGAAAAACGTGTCCAACAAATGTATAAAAATGTCTAGCAACTAAGGTCACCATACATACTGAGTGCATTAACAATGTAAAGTTAATTCAGTTTTATGAACTAGTCAAACGCCTGTTTCCCGGCAGTGTTCAACAAACATTTGTCAGTCGATAAAGCGGTTGTTTAAGGCAATAGTTCATATGGCTACATAAATTAAACCTTTACATTATAATAGCACAATTTAAAAAAACTAACTTCATACATGCTTGTAGTGACTACAGCAAAAGGCAAGACCCTAATAACAGAATAATTTTGTAATCTAATGTGTTGGACAAAATAGTTTCATAATCTTCAAAAACATTAGAAATAAATTGTCAGAAACGTACAATACTTACAGCATAATAATATTTTCAAAAACAACATCAGTTACATGACTCTACCGATCAGCTTGGCTCTGATCCAACTGTATAAGGGGACAGCCAACAACACAATACACATATTTCAAAACCAAGTTTTATTAAGGATATTTCCGAAGACTTTGGTTTGTAGATCACTCCTTGAAGGAAGAAGGTATTTTCTTCAAAACCACCGCGATAACTCAATTCATGAAGAACTAAATAACCCATGAATCAATATTGTTTGTGAAGATAATTTAAATCACGAAGAACAAAGTAACTCATGAATCAACATTATAATATATTGTCCGCAGTTCTTTTCAACAAAACCATTGTAACACGGTTACCTTGGAGCGTTCTGTTCTATGGAAGCCAAAGGCAAAAGTCTGCGAGCGGTACTTGAGCCTGTAGTTCTGTGGCAGTACATCGCTGGGACATGGGGATGTGGCTGAGATCTGTTGTGAAGGCGCTAAGGCCACACTCGAGGGAGATCTGTCGGGCTGAGGGGAGGAAATCTGCATTCTGTTTCTCTCTATATCAACATGGCTTTCGTCTTCAGAGACTCGGCGATAAGTGTGGAGAATTGCAATGTTAGGATAGTTTTTGTCCAAAACTATCAGGATAGACTGTTTGATGGTATGGTGTGGCATTTGTTTAACGCTAGTTTTAAGACTGTAAGACTTTTTAAGAGTCAAGACCTCCAAATGCAACGTCCATCTCGAAATGGAACAGAGCTGAGGTGGCAAAGAGCAAAGAAAACTTCTCACACAACCGAACATTAAAGATGTCCTTTTCAGTTCGAACCAAGGTCATCCGCAGGATAGTCCAGCTCGATTTCAACTGATCTATCGGTGCGTCAGCTCGAATTTGACCTTAATTTTTTACTTGCTTTCTTTTAAAGATAAGACATGGCTCACCACCCTTCTGGCTTAGCTGTACCAGAGAGAGAAGATCCTTATCTTCTTTCTGTTTTAAAAGAGGCGTTAAACAAATTACACATTTCATCGAAAATAATAAAGACATGTGTACAAAGCCTGTGCCTCTCAATGTCCTGAAAATAGTATATTATGAATCCTGAAACAGAAACCCCCTGGACATATGGGGGGGGGGGGAGAGAGAAATTAGATGTAGAGACAGGAACATGAGAAAAAAGCTGAAACCGAGTTTAGAGTGGAAATGAAGCTTGTCAAACTGTGGGGGAATCTGGGGAGATACTGGTTAGTCTATGTATGCCAATCTATCCTTAGAAAAAGTAGCTACATCATCAGAGTTTGGCGTATCTGTTTAGTTTGCAGGTGCGTGAATGTCTTCAAATGAAACAGTTACGATTGTTAAAAGATAGGAGTCTGATTTATTGTCCATGTAATTCATAAAGCAACTCTTCAGGAGGAGCAAAGGACTGATTTACTTGTTCATTGTGTCTCATTTAACGTTTTCCCATCTCACCGTTGTTACCATGACTTCGGGCTTATCGACCTAATACTATGTGTGTTTTGAGGTGTACAGTCGCAATTTATGACTCTCAGTTGGAAGAAAGCGTTTCTCCAAATGCAATACTTTCCCTCCTCCCTACCTTATAGGGTACTCCAAAGAAATCGTGAGAGGAGCGGAAAAGCGTAACTAGCAGAGATGACAGATGAAATATGTCGCTGAAATGACCAAGCTACAATACTATTTGAAAAGAATAAAGGGGAACTTCGGCCATTTCTACCAGTTTTAATGGAAAGTGGATCTGCTTTTAAAAAAAGCGCATTCGATCTTTAAGAGTTCACGTTTTCCAAGGCTGTATAACTAGCCAATTCAGTAGATCAACACCTTCTAACTCGCTTACTGGGCTGTCTGTTACCTGTTCTGTCTCTGCGGTTCACCCGAAACTTTTTCAAAAACGAGCAACAAAACATCACATGCAAAGCATCACTTGAACCAGAACCAAAACATGTTATATGGGAACTCTTTGACATATCGATAAGAAATAAAAAGAAGAGCATGCTGGCTGAACAGCAACTAGAACCAAAACGACAAATTTGGTGGTACGAGTAGAAAAGCACTTCACTGAAGCTAAGATTGTGAGAAGCATAGAGACTTCGTAGGAAAACACACAAAAAATATCATATCATAACTAGAGACAATAACTTGTTTAATTCCTTTTGTAATAATTATTCAGTAGTTGGTGTTTCACTTCGTATATTTTTACATAGTCTTAAATGTTTATATAATAAAAATGATTTTTTGAAAATGGGATCGAGGGAAAGAAAAGGAAATTGGCGAATCTGTCTTAAGAAATAGACGTTTAACTATTATCATTTCAAACAGTTTCGTCAAACGTCTGCTCCACCACATCAAAGCTTCTTCAAGAATCCGATTTCAAAATAACCATACCAAAAGAGACTGATTGTACACAAAAAATACTTAGATTAAATGCTTCGGTCACAGTGATTACACTACGCCTACAACTACACTCACATTTAGAAACAACATAATATCACCATACATGTCGCATATATACAACTTATGAGTATAGATGTTCATGCGTGTTTACAGTTAGACCAACTCCCCCTCCCCCCTCCCCCCTC
>NW_004798266.1:102592-104554 GCF_000002075.1 Aplysia californica | reverse complement strand
CCCCCTCCCCCTTTTTTTTCTCCGCTCCTCTGAAGGAGCGTATTCAAACCAGGGGCCAACATAAGACGTGACGTAAGGTTATTAAGGTACGCCGTCAGGTAATTTTTGTGTCTCAAAGTAAATTATTTTCCATTTTTCCAAACTATGTCTATGGTTGCCATGTGGCTTATCTACATCATTCCTGTTTCTAATTCTCATTTTCAAAAATCATACCTTTTTCCTATTTTTAAAACTTTCCTCGAGAACATGTTTTTTTTACCTTCGCTTATGGTCTTCTTTAAAGTAAAAAAATGAACGAAGTTAAAAGAAACAAAATAAAGCTAAAGCTTCAACGTTGACTACGGCGACGATGAAAATATGTGACGGAAATGTGAAACGAATGTGCTTCTAGAACAAAGAAATTTTACGGGTGAGGCCAATATAGGAAATAAAATTATCAAGATAAAAAGTAAAAAAAGAAAATTGGCAAAAATGTTTAGAGGTAAAACGTTACCGGAAGCGGTGCACTAAAACTTTGTTCTCTGCTTTCTAGCCCCGGTGTGGAGGCAAGTCTGGATGCCGAGTCTTCTGGTTCCCCCAAGCCTAGAGCGTTCCCAGCAGGTGACTCTACGTCCGGGGTTTCGATGTCTGATGGCGACTCTATGATCACGTCACCCGCAACTGAAACAATGGAAAGGAGATAAAGCAATGGTTAATAGGGTGGCGTTGTTGTAGGCTTTTGCGCACCAGTTGGGGTGACTGAGGGCGTAGTCAGCTAGCGGCTACAAAAAAAGTGTGGCGGGGGGAGGGAGGGAAGGAGGGGGGGGGGACGACGAAGCCGAGGAGGGAGAGGAGGAGGGAGGGAAGAAGAGAAGAGAAGAGGAAGAATGGAAGATACGATGTGTTCTTGCTGCATCCACCAGACAAATAGGAAAGTTTCTCAAGAATAGGACGGCATGCACAGATATAATACATGTAATACTAAAATGGCCGATCATCCTTGGATTAAATAAAAACCTTATGCTATTTCATTAATCTGCTAGTTGTGTCACCAGAAATACGCTTCGCTCAATATGCATAGAATTTACAAATACGTGTATGCCTACTCAATGATAATATATCTACTCAGAAATGTATCTTACTCACCCACGCCATTCTGTTCATCATCTTTTGTCCAGGGATTTTTGGGATGTGCCCAGGTCAAAGGGTTTTTGATATTCCACTGCTCTTTCTGTAAATATTAAAATATGACAGACGAATGGAAATAACTGAAAGCGTTTAAGCCCCTTACAACACAATTTAGTTCAATGTGGAGATAATATGTTTCTTCGACCAAGCCTGTCGGAATCAACAGTTGCTCTGTAGTCTGCAGAACACATCCAAAGAAAAAGACATGAATAGATGTTTAAGGTATATCCTCCATGGAGATTCGACCACACGTCTCCTGCTTGCAAGTCTACGAGTTTCATCATAATACCATATAAATATGTCTATGTCTTCTTGAAATATACAATTTGGTCGCTTTTAAGGACACGCAGGCTAACCCAAATTTCGGAGGTTTCCAGAAATCTTGATCTACACCAAAGGTGGGCATTGCCCTACCTATAGGAGAAGTTTGGTTTCATTGGTGTGTATATATGTTTGGTTATAGAGAAAACTCCTTGTCTTTTAAAGAAACTGAACATGGGGCACAAACTTTACCTTCGATTTTCTCAAAACAGCATTTTTCAAGATAGCCCCATCGTGCTTAAAAGCGGTCAATTGACGTCTAAAAAGTTAATACACATGCAGAGTAAGATGTCTGTGTAATATGTATAAACACTGTACAGGAACAGAGCCGGATATCTCTCTCTCTCTCTCTCTCTCTCTCTCTCTCTCTCTCTTTCTCTCTGTCCCTCTCGCTCTGTCCCTCTCTCTCTCTGTCCCTCTCTCTTTGTCCCTCTCTCTCTCACTGTGTCTCTCTCTCTATCTATCTATCTATCT
>NW_004798266.1:98829-101907 GCF_000002075.1 Aplysia californica | reverse complement strand
GACAGACAGACAGACAGACAGACAGACAGACAGACAGACAGACAGACAGACAGACGAACGGACGGACGGACAGACAAACAGACAGAAAAAGATATTCACTATATCTACATGTAGAACTCCTCCTCTCATGTATGTCCACTTTACCTAACTTCTTGACAGATCCTAAACCAACTTTATATTGATTGATGAGCTGATTGTTTCAACAGTCCGAAAGGAATAATCAGGGTTGAGAAGTGTACTCCCCCAACACAAAAACGGAAACCCTCGATGAGATGTCTTACTAGTGTGTCAGTCGCCGCACGTCTTTTGCACTGAAGTCACCTTACTCTTACATTATCTATCAGTATTCCCTATGAATATCAGAATTACCACCTCTCTCTGTTTATCTATTTATCTTAATGTTTTTCCATTCCCTTTATCTATGGATCTAACCATTTATCGTCCATTTTCACATTAATTTTTTCTAACTTAAGAAGAAAATTTCTTTACGTTATATTATTTCTGACAAAAAAGGAGATCACAGCTAAATTGCCCATCTGTCTTCGTATTATTATATGTAAGCATTCATTTCAACGGCAATCAAGGTTGTGACATTGTTGGAAAAGAGCACTCACGCCGTGATACTTGGTGCAGTAGTCCATGATGTCCCAGCACTTCACCACCCCCTGCGTGTCTCCTGTGATGAGCAGACTGTCGTTGGGCTTGGTGCACATCGCCAGCACAGACTCGTCCGGGATGTTTGGCACATAGAAGTAACCTATGATGCATTCAAAACGTATAACGTTACCATGTTCATATTATGTTTGATCATCTAGGAAGTATACGGTTTCTACTTTGCCAATTAACTGAGTGGGATACAAAAATCCCAGCTAAAAAAAAAATGGGAGAGATACTCTTTACAGCAACTTTCATGTTCGGAAATCGAATCCTCATCTTGTGTGTGCAAGGCCAATAGCGAAGCATGAAACAAGAAACGCTGTAGAATTGACAAAGGACAAAACATTAACAGAACTAAACGACAGGAACTGATGACCAAAAACTTTCGTACCAGTCTGCATGACAAGAATATACATTGGTATCAATTATGAAAAGAAAAAACAATTGTAAAAATGTAACTTCTGGTTTGTTTTATCTTTTCATGCATATGATTTTACACCACGCCTTCCCCCTAACTTAGGTCATTTTGGAGACAGAACCCGATCATTCCCTTTAGAGTGAACAGTTGTCACTCTTTTATTAAACTCCCAGCAAAAAGACGGATATACTCAATAAAAATATCTCCATCGGGGAATCAAACTCAGATCTTTTGTATGCATTGGCCAAATGCTTAACCGCTGACCCCAGACGCCGGTCACTTCTGGTTAAACCAACGGAAAAATATAAGAACATCACATAAAACACGTATCATACAAATACAGGCAGTTCATTGCTAGTCGCTTCAGCGTCGCGCCCGGTACTTTTAGCTCATACATCCCAGTGATCAATCACGTAAGCAACGTGTTAAATCCTTATTTTTTTTATTTTTTTTGGGGGGGGGAGCCTGAGCTCACTTCATAGTTATTACTACTCACTAATCTGAGCCGACGATCTCAATAATATTTAATCGTGTTGGGTTTACATAACAAAAACAAGACTTGTGACCAAAAAAACATACTGGGTGGTTAAAAGCTTCAGGATTCTCTATAATGTTCTGTCTTACTCGTACCCATATCCTTGTGCGCTGAGTAGATGTTCCACCAGCGGAGAAATCCTCCCTCACTAGAGATGAGTACAGCACTCTCCGTGAACCTGATGCCCGCGCGGGCCTTGAGGAACAACAGTTTGTCCACGGGCGCCGGCTGTCTGCAGACACGGAGAGAACAAGAGTAACCCACAAGGAACTTATGTGCCAATATTGTTGAATAATGTGGACAAAATAGTCACATTTTCGAGGCCAGGAATTAACGGGTCGTAAGAAGATTTTTCCATAACGTACTAAGCAGATGCTCTTGGGCATTTTGAAAAGTCTTTTCTCTTCGTTGTAAGAAAGCTATGGATTCCTGATTCTGACTGGTATAAGACTGGAAGAGATCGAAAGTGACACTCGATTATTATAGCAATATTATCTATGTTTAAACAGATGAGTTCACTTTCGGGGTTAATTTCTCTACAGCTAATACTGATCAGTTCACTAAAGAACTTGATTGTTATTCTCTATCTGATTCCCATTAAATGAACTACAATCAAATCTCAAGCGGGATTCAGAGTCTAATACTGATATCTCATCATGCAATGAAGACTTTCCACTCACCCTTTGTTCACTTTGTGGGAGGACCTGTGTCTGGAGTTTGGCCTCGAGTTCTGTGACGTCGGCCTGGACGTGGGTCCATCGTCCATTCCTTTCACTTTTGTCTTCAATGCCTCCAATTTCTTGGAGCTGGAACGATATCATATAATAACTTTCTTAATCGATATTCACATCTAAATGAATTGATATTCAAACGATGATCTATGCCTTAAAAACACATATATATATATGGAACAGAAGCAGCTTCCATGCACCATAGTATTGAGATAGATATACAGACAACGTAATCCGGTGTGTCTTATACTTCGTATTTCTGGACTGTAATTGTTGTGTAAATTAGGCATATGTAATGATTATCTAAAGCAAAAATATTAACTTTGATGTAACTAGATCACAAACAGTCAGTTCTGTCAAAAGCGAATGAATACAAACAAAGAACATCCCCAGCAGATAACTCATAGCTGACTACAGCTGCTCATAAAGCCAAATCTGATTGGGATGCATCTCACTTGTCTAAATGACAGATAATACCTTTATTCACGGATAATGTCTCTAATCATACATTTCCAATCACAAATAATATCTTCTCTCAGAAAATATATCTAGTCACAGTATATCTCTAATCACAGATAATATCTTTAATCACAGATAATAATATTTCCAATCACATATCATATGGCTAATCACACATCATATCTTTCACTTGTCACACAGAAAAACGGGGGCTCTCGTGGCCTAGAGGTTAAGGTGTTGGCCTCTCATTCAAAGGTCCCGGGTTCGAATCCGGGTAG
>NW_004798266.1:85087-98004 GCF_000002075.1 Aplysia californica | reverse complement strand
ATTACTATTATTACAAAAATAATTATAATGGCAATAATGATAATGGTAACTGCAATAATCTAGCTCATATCCATGCTCTACAGCACACTCTATACGCTCTGCAACAGATACTTTAATTAATCGCTGTACACTAAGACGTAAAAAATGATACCCCCCAAAAATTGAAAACAAAGTATTGTGAGCATCCTCTAAATTAAATGCCTTACATCTGCGTCTGTGTCGTCATAGGTAGTGATGAGCTGGCTCCATCCGACGGTCAAGATAACCTTTTTGTCGGGCAACTGGACGATGCCAGTCACTTCTGCCTCTCCCACTGGCTCCAGTTTATGTAGATTATGTCCATTCTGGAAGTTCCACACCTGAGGAAGATCATTGATAGATATGCAGAAAAACCTGTATAAAATGGTATACATTCACAATATACATGGATAATATGTATAAACGCAGTAGAATTTGTCTAAGACTACCACCCATTGTCGAGAGAATAAAGTGGCTGTCTTGACAGGTGGACGTCTTACTAAACAGTGTCATTATACTGCAAAAATAATGCAAGGGGAAGGAGGGAAGGGGAATGGGAAGTGGCTGCTTGTTCGGATGATTGTCTTATATAGGTAGACATTAGATCAGGTTTGACAGTATATATATACATTTCGACAAGTAATTAACATAGGCGCCACAAAAAGAGAATGACAGGTCGTAACATGTATGTCCCAAAGGATGGTGGAAGTGACAGCATTAACAGCGCAGAAGCGACAGCAGCAGTATAGACAGTAGTGTCACTACTAATATCATTATTATCAGTAATAAAAAGTCTTTATGTTCCTCTTCTTTCTCCTGTTCCTCCTCCTCCTCACCCACCCCTTTCTCCATCCCCTCCTCCTCCACCTCCTCTCCCTCCTCCAACATCTCCTTCTCCTCTACCCCCCTCCATTTCCTCCTCTTCCTCCTCCTCCATCTCCTCCTCCATTTCACCTCTTATTTCTCCTCCTCCTCCTCCTCCTCCTACCTTAACAGTGCCGTTCCTGGCGCCGGAGATGAGCCTCCTGTATGTGGTGTCGAAGGCCATTGAGGTGATCTCCTCGTCACCGTGAGCGTTAGAGAAGACAATGGACTTGTTCCCCGTCTCGATGTCCCACACAGCGATGGTGGAGGAGTCGCAGCCCGTCACAACCTGGATGATGGGACGGAAACGACGACAGAAAATAATAGAAAGCTTGTCTTCGTCATATGGGAATGGGTATCCTCTCTCTCTCTCTCTCTCTCTCTCTCTCTCTCTCTCTCTCTCTCTCTCTCTTTCTCTCTCTCTCTCTCTTTCTCTCTCACTATCTCTCTCACCTGTTTCAGGAATTTATTGTAGATGGCGCTGCAGAGTTGTGTGTCGTGTGTCACCTGAAGGTGTGACGTGTTCTCCTCCACTTTGCCTAGCCTCAAGGCCCCTATGTAGTCGTTACAGGTGACCAGGAGAGCACTGTTTCAAACACAGGGACGGGATGGAATGGATTCTATTAATATTTTCGTCGCTGTAGTTGTAGTTTGTTTTTGTTGTTGTAGTTGTCATTGCTGTTCTTGTTGTTGTTTGTTATTTTGTTGTTGTTGTTGTTGTTGTTGTTGTTGTTGTTGTTGTTGTTGTTGTTGTTGATGATGATGATGATGATGATGATAATGATGAGTGTTAAATGACACAGTTAAAGGTCTATGTAGGGGGCTCTAATGGTCTAGTTGTTAAGGTGTTCCCCTCTCATTCAGTAGGTCCCGGGTTCAAATCAAGATAGCGAAAGAAAATTTTCTTCTCTAAATAAATTTGTCTCCTTTCACATCCTTTCATGCTCTCTAACAATGTTCTGTCATCTGCTTTCGTCTCCACTTTCTGCACCCACCCCTTCACCTCCTTTGCCCCTCTGGACTCCTGGCTCTTTCTGTAGCATTTCTGCTGCTACCCATTAGCTCATTCCTACTGCTGTCTTTCAGCCACATCCCTGACCTTATGGTAAGTAAGATCTATGCCTAGCTTTCTTGGATAAGAGCCTAAAATCTCCGAGGTCCCATGAGCAAGTAACGTTGAAGTTGCCTTGGCGATACCCAATCAGTAAGCGTAGTTTAGGTCGCCATTAGTGCAAAATTCAAAATTTCCTACCTATTGAAAATGTTTAATGTGTGCAGCGCGCTTATATGACCTTATGCAGTTACGATAGCCGTCTAACACTGACCAAAAAAAAACCCATAAGAAAGCTTTTTGCTTACCTGTTGGATTTGCCCTGTAGCAGAAGCAGTGGGAACTGTCCGTGTTCAGGCATACGTCCGTGGAGGGAAGAGGGGAACTTGAGGACAATCGTCTGCAGACATGTGTGTTCCTTCACGTCCCACACCTTGATCACCTGAGCACAGAAGAATAATACAGGTAATTTGACATTGATTTCTTATTGCCAAGAGTAGAATGACATAACTTTGGTTTAAGTGACTTAAATAATCCTGAAGCAGTTTAGACTAAAATAACAGTACACTATTGACAAACATCGCTCCAAACTCTCTGTAGCTGAACTATTCTAATAGAGTGCTTTTCTCGAATTCTTTTATCCACCATCAACATACCAAACTGTTTGCAATAGTAATAATGGAAATGCAGTTTGATAACTTTCTTTCGTTCATGCTAAGTGCGGTATTTTTAGGTAGATCGGGCAGGCTAGTTTCAAGGATTTGTGCATAACAAAACGTTAGAACCTAGTTTAAGGGACTGCACTATCAAAACATTGCTTTGATGTGAGCTTAGGCTTATCCAAGTAGTTTAAGGTGAAAATTAAGAAGGTAATACAATGCCTCTAATGGTATCTCAATACACTTAAACGTCTATCCTTTGACTCACAGGACCTTTAGTTAGCTAACTTCCCCTGCCTCGTTTGTGTTTCTTCTCTTTACTTTGCGCTTACTTTACAACCAAGCGCTTTGCATTTGATATGATGCAGCTGAGTATAGCAGAGAATTAAACTTGACCAAAACATTATATAAACAAAACCAGTCGTAAGAATTACTTTGAATTAGATCAAATATCGACTTACTGCATCCTTGGAGTAACTGAAGACCTGTCTAAAACCCTCGTGGATAGCCACGCCCACAACACCTGTAGCGTGTCCAGGCAGAATGGCAATCGCTTTGTTCGTGACGTAAGGATTCCAGAGCCGAACCACGTGATCACCACTTCCGGTGACTAGCAAGTTGAGATTTTTGTTGTGATCGAAGCATTCAATGCCCTGAAATATGGAGAACACAAAAATAGCTTCTTGAAAAGCAATAGAACTTCTGCAAGAGAAATTGTAATTTCAAAAAACTGAAAGCTCAAAAACGTCTTCTTCTTCTTCTTCTTCTTCTTCTTCTTCTTCTTTGCAGACGTCTGTGACGCGGCTGTTAGAACTTAAAGACTTAAGTTCTGATCCCGAGTCTGTTGTTTTCATTTAATAAAGTGTCTCCATCTGTCTGCTTCGACGTTTTATCCGTTTTATCTTAACTGGGTTTTCTCTGAAAGGCACGGCCGACGAATGCCGCCCTCTAAATGATCGGGATTGCGTCGATGGCATCGTGAAACAATATCATCTCTCTCTCTCTCTCTCTCTCTCTCTCTCTCTCTCTCTCTCTCTCTCTCTCTCTCTCTCTCTCTCTCTCTCTCTCTCTCTCTCTCTCTCTCTTTCTCTCGTCTTCCTTACTTCTTCCATTATCATAACTTAGAGAAATCTTTCTTTCTCTCTCTCTCTCAATCTCTCTTTTTCCCTCTCTCTTCCTCTCTCTTCTCATCTTTTTTCCTTCCTCTCTAATCCGTATTAATTATGATGTTATATGCGATTCCATGACGTAAGTATACAAAATTGCAATGATACTTTATGGAGAAAGAAGTCGAGAGATTGACAGATAGTTAGACAGACAGACAGACAGACAGACAGACAGACAGACAGACAGACAGACAGACAGACAGACAGACAGACAGACAGACAGACAGACAGACAGACAGATAGATAGATAGATAGATAGATAGATAGATAGATAGATAGATAGATAGATAGATAGATAGATAGATTTCAAACGAAGTCCTTTATTTGAAATAAAAATCCGAAAAATGTGTTGAAATCCACAGATTTGGGTACCTGCATGAAGATTTTCTGCACGCCTCCGTCACTTTTGAAAGGGTTGGAGAAGAGCTGAGTGACAGGCTTGAGGAAGGTGAGCAGGTGGATGGCGCCAGTGTCATTGCCAAACACCAATAGTGAGCTTGTGTTTGGGTGCTGGGGAAGAAAGTGGTATCATTTTAATTGGTGATCAGATATTTTTAATATTCATTTTGTTTCCCTGTCTCTGTCTTTCAATGTGTCTTTTTATCTTGGTTTAAATTGATGTGTCTCTCTGTCTCTATGTATTTGTGTGTGTGCGTGTGCATGTGTGTGTGTATGTGCTTGTTTCTCTATGTGTCTGTCTGTTTCGCTTCTCTCTCTTTCTTTCTCTCTCTCTCTCTCTCTCTCTCTCTCTCTCTCTCTCTCTCTCTCTCTCTCTCTCTCTCTCTCTCTCTTTAATCCGTTTGGATTATGATTTAGGAGATTGCATTAAATGACGTGAATGGGCTCGGCCCAGATAAATATTGTGAAGGCCTGTCAGTCTTTACTGGAATAGACGAAGCGGTACTGTAATAGTATCACAATAAATTACAACACCTGGATTACAGCAAGTACCTCTACGCACCAAAACAGCAAAGTAGGTGGGCAAATATTTGCAAAGTAAATCTTTGTGAAGATATACAAAACCGATCATGGTTTTCCTTGCTTTCAAGCTTAACTTTGAGAGCACACAAACCCGTTCAACAGTTCCACATTGTGAGGAAACTGCTCTCATTCTGAAGTGTTATCATATCAAACCTAACAACTAAGTAGAATTTTTTTTTCTAAATTCAGAATTATTAAAGTCGGTGCGTGTTGTTGTTTGCTTGTTGGTCTTTGTTTTTACATTTGTTTTTCTTTGGTTTAGGGGATTCTCTTTTATTTATTTTAAGGGGCGGGGGGGGGGGTATTTTAATTTTGACATCAGATGGTAAAAGTATATTTTACCCCCCCCCTCCCCCAATTTATTTCAATCTATTCAGAGTATCAATTCTCACCTTTGGGTTGAAGTGGTAGTCGAAGCAGTAGGGCACGTCTGCCATGGCTGTGAATAAAGAACATGTGTTAGTGAGTTTTCAGTTGTATTGGCTTTACTGACAATGTTTAATAATTTAAGACATTAGACCGGTATTGAATGGTTTCTCTGCTGTAAGTAAAAAGTAAAAACAAATCATTTATTGAGTATCTTGAAAACCCCTTAATCTTTCTGCTCCTATTGATGTGTCCTCCGTAGGGTTGCCTCTGACAGCTGACAGCAAATCTCCACTCCTCTCGGCTCTCTGCTTTCCTCAGTGTGCCACGCAGCTCTATGGCTGTCTATTCTCGGATGTTGTCTTCCCATCTCTTCTTCTGTCTGCCTCTCCTTTGTCCTCCCTGTACAGTGCCATGTAGCACAGTTAAAAAACCCTTAATCCACACATGTCCAAAACTGCTGCGTTAAGGATTCGAACAAGGCTCATCGACACTGAGAACCAGCAAGTCACCGACAGAACTGTTAGTTCCTCTGGTCGATTTATATGTGACATTTCTACATGTGAAGAGTCCACACACACCTGCATACACACACACACACACACACACACACACACACACACACACACACACACACACACACACACACACACACACACACACACGCTCACCCTCTCTCTGTCTCCATCTCTCCGTCTGTGAGAGTGTCTCCCTCCCTCCCTCCCTCTCTCTCTCTCTCTCTCTCTCTCTCTCTCTCTCTCTCTCTCTCTCTTTCCCTCTCTCTTGATCTTTCACACACACACACACACACACACACACACACACACACACACACACACACACACACACACACACACACACACACACACACACACACACAAGCACAGAGAGAGAGAGAGAGAGCGAGACAGAGAGGGGGGGGGAGAGAGACAGAAAAGGAGAGGAGGAGAGGGAAAGACTGTGGGGCGTCCAGAAGAGCGATAACGTCCCACAACATCACAAAAATCCTCTAGAGCCTACCAAAGAGATGATACTCCTCGAAGTACTGTGATGACGATACGTCGTAGAACCGGATGTCCCGACTGGTGGATCCTATGGCGACCTTCTGGCAGTTCTTCATGTACACAGCGTCCGTTACCCACATCTTGAACCGTCTCTTTTGAGCACTCTGCTCCTCCTCGCCCTCGGCTATCACGTAATGTTTTTCTAAGAGCATATTAGGTTGCCAGACGGTCAAAGCACCTTCCTGGAGAGGAGGAAGATAATTTATTCTAACCTTACATTTCAACGGCAAGCTGTTTAAATATATTAAGTCCATTAAGCAGTATTATTTTACAGGAGAGAGAAAAGGGGTTTCATTCTTTTATCAGTTATGTATTTTTTTTTCAATATTTAGAATTCAGATTGCGACAGAGCATTTCTTCAGCAAATGCAACCGATTCTACAACAGATTAAGAAACAGCGATAAAAACAGATTTCAAAATTTTGGGCTTCGTAGATTTTAACAGTTGGCCGACAATTTAATTTTTTTAAACTTTTTTTCTGTCCTCTTATACCGCTTGCGCAATGTGTCGACGGAAGATGTAATGAATGGACGTGGGCTTTGCGTGTTGCATTTTGGACCGCCATTATATAGTGCCGTTGAAGATAAACAATTGAAACAAAGGGTGTTGTAAATTGAAAGGATGTAATTACTATATTTATTTGTCGTCATGCAAAAGAGAACCTTAGTCCAACTCTTTTCTGCCATCATTAGTTTGATAACAATATAGTGAATTACTATAACACACAACTAGATAAACTGTAAAACTAAAGTTGGAAATTTGGAAAGTGACAAATTAAACCAGTTGTTAATTATAAGATATTTCAATGGCCTTAGTCCACTAATTGCTTTTATCTTTTGATCTCAAAGGTGGAATTTTTTTCTTTTTTGAGCATGTCATAGAAAATACAGAATTAGGTGCGTCAAAGGAAGTAAATTCGTTCCTCAGTCGGAATAAAGGGAGATAGCAAAGTCTTTCGATTACCTTTGTCGAAGAGGCCTATCGTGAAAAGCCAAATACATAATGTATTATCTTTATTTCGCTTGCCATGCTGGACCGAGATGCAGACAGCTCCACATATTCGATTAGGCATGTGTTTGACTCGATAATGTATTTTTTTAACTTTTCATTGCTCTACGCTGCGTGGCTCGATAACGTCGACGAAGGACGTTATATAAGCGGTTTTGACTGTTGAACAGTCTTCCTGCGTTGAGGAAGACGCAAAAGCCTCACAAAAGAAGGGGGGGGGGAACAGAGGAACAAGACACTGTCAACGTATCTGTCCTTTACCTTGCTGATTGTGACGTATCTTGTTGGGCCATGTACAGCCACAATCTTCGTTGTTTGTTCTTGCTGGAAAGAAAAAAGGAAAAAAATCACAAAGAGAAACGTTTTGTATCTGCATTCAATTACATGAATGTTAAACACAAAAATGAAAGTGCTGTTGTTGGGTTGGGGTTTTTTTTATCCTTTTGAAATCAAATATTAAAGAAAACATTCGATACCGGATACATGACCGGTATTTTCACCTTCAAGCTATCTGCATAATGGGACAAAAGAATTATTCAATACTCATTCTTTGCTTTCAATGCAAAGGAACACTGTTTTATACCGTTTCATTTTCGAAAATAATAAATATTGTTAAAGCGGCACTTACAACTCTGTGTACAAATCAAACACAATCTATGTTTGCTGATTATTCAGAAAAACTAAACATTAGAGTGTGATTTTATTTTCAGGAAACATATCATGAGCTCTCTTGTTTAAGATAAAATTAATTTATGAGTTCTGGTCGGTCGCTGGCCGCTGAGGCACAGTTCTTGCGGGGGGGGGGGGGTGGTCCCATATCCGAGAGTGAGTGAGTGGGGGAGGGGGGGTCTCTTTCCCCAGAAAGTGTGTGGGGGGGCGGGGGAGGTCTCATATACGAGAGCGCGTGAGTGTGGGGGGGGGGGGCTTGTATACGAGAGAGTGTGTGGGGGGGGGGGGCATCGTCAATGATCAAATTGACGGATTTCATTTAATCATCGTCAATAACTTTAGAATAAACGTTAGTCTTTGTTTTTTAAATTGCCAAGTTTAACCATTCTTCATCAACCGTGAATTGCAAAGAATCTGCATCTTTTTCTGCTCTTATACCTAATTATATTTCCATATAATTTGCCTTGTTTTTATTATCTTCTCTTTACCGCTGATAGGTATTTTTTAAACAAAAAATCCGGTTTGGCTCTTGCAGGCAGACTGGAAGCAGTCTACCTTCAAAAAGATCTGAACTGTACTGACGAGCGTTTTCATAAACATCAAAAGGCGAATAATATGCAAGATAACTAGTAGTCACTTGCATGAAATCACAACAACAAAAAATCCAAGAATACTCACCCTGTTGTAAACGATGTGCCTAATTTTAGGTTCAGCCAAAAACGGGATTTCCCGCTTGGTGGCTAGGTAGTCGTTCTCCCGGTAGAGCAGGAGCAGATAGGTACAGAATTCATTCCAGTCCACGTACCCGTCACACGAGGTGTCCAACTATGAGATGACACAGGCATGACAATGTTTATTTGGGTGTATTTATGTCAGTGTTCCTTTAATGTGACTGTATTTAAGTTGCTTTTATTGTTTGCTTCTAAGGTCCCTCACCTTCTTAATCAACTTCCCCAAAATATGTGGTTGTTGTTTTTTCCCCTAATTATTACGTATTTACTAAGACTTCTCACTATTATCAACAATTAATCTGAATACTCACTAGTACATCACATCTCTCACCTCCAAGAAAACCTCTCCATAACACGCTCTTAGGCTGATGAGGTGCCTCACCTTCAGAGCCAAATTCCCCAAACACTCCTTTCAGGAAAAGGTTGATCACCCTTATAAACAACATTTCTATTTATTACTTATAGAGTAAGGCTCCCTTACATTCATAAACAACTTCTCTAATAACTATTTAAGGAATAATGTTCTTCGTCTTTGTAAACAATTTCTTAAAATACACTTACGT
The DNA here is from genome assembly GCF_000002075.1 of Aplysia californica. Lineage (NCBI taxonomy): Eukaryota > Metazoa > Mollusca > Gastropoda > Aplysiida > Aplysiidae > Aplysia > Aplysia californica. Next base: position 88,864 of record NW_004798266.1, on the reverse strand, counting down.
GGATAGGGTGACTAGCCTTTATTTACAACTGTTCCAATTACTCAGAGAGAAAAGGTGACCTCGATGGAATAGTGGTTAGACTACCGGAGATTGCGGGTTCGAGGGTTCGAACCTCAACTCGATCTCACGTTGTGTGCTTGGGAAAAGCACTTTACACGACTTTCCCATGGGTCCTGCCTCCTAAATAACCTAACAGTGTTGCTAGGGGCGTTGGACCTGTACCCTAAGAAGAGATTCAGTGAGAAAGGTCCCTCACCTTCATAAACAACTTCTCCAGGTACTCATCATACTCGTTGGTGGCCAGCACACGGAAGATGGTGTCCTTGAACTCCTGTAGGTTCATACACCCGGCCGTTCGCTTCTGCACTTTGGCGGGAAAGTAGCCGGAACCCTCCTGTACCAGGATATCCGGTGGCTTGTGTCGGGAGAACTCCTGCATGAGCTGCTCCAGGTGCTGCAGCTTGATCTGTTCCTCCAGCCGGACATTTTTGGCCCCTTTGTCGAAACTGGGAGGGGGAGAGAGAGAGAGAGAGAGAAGGGAGTGAGAGAAATGTCGTACATGTTGGCTCCTTCGTTGAAACTAGGAGAAAAGTGAAAGAGAGAAGTATCATACATTTTACCATCTTCGTCAAAACTGGGAGAGAGGGGTGAATACGAGAAATATCAAACATTTTTACCCTTTCGTTAAAGCTGGAAAGAGAAATGGATGAGGGGAATCATTGTACAATTTAACCCCTTTATTAAAAACAAGAAAGAGAAATGAATCAGATATATATATATATTTATATATATATATATATATATATATGGACAGCTCTGCCCCCGACTATTCTCGTCTTTCACCCAAGCTACCTCCATACAGTCAAGTACATACTCCGCTTTTGCGGAACTGCTCCGCCCAGCCGCGTCCTCGACCCTCTACGCGAGCGTACTATCAAACTGACAAGATCTTTACCTGTCTATGCTGATGGTCGCCCTCCCTCGTGGAGGCAGTGCGGGAAGTTCAGTCAGGCCCCTCCCCCTGCGCCGCCCCGGGGGTCGCTGGGCGCCAACGCCCAGTCTCTCTGTGTGTGTGCGTGTGTGTGTGTGTGTGTGTGTGTGTGTGTGTGTGTGTGTGTGTGTGTGTGTGTGTGTGTTTATAGGTTTGTGTGTTTGAGCTTCCCTCAGTTTAACTTCTTCATTGTTTCCCACTCTATCAGAATTCAAATAATGTGCTCATAACCATTTGTTAAATAAGATAATACAGCTCTGTATAAAATACACAAATTTAAATCTAACTGCAGGTTAAACACACTTGTACAGTGGCAATAACACGCCCTTTCAATCACAATTCGTCTTTCTCAAAGAGACAGTCCATAAACAGAAAACGGGGTTCATGCTGTAGCTATTTACACTCACATTTTTAAAAAAAAATTAGATTGAGAAAATTGTGCTGGCAAAGAAATGTCTTAGTCCAACTGAAAGAAACCTGGAATAGAAATGATGAAGGTGTTTCCCATTTTTGAAGCCCTAACTAAGCCCCCTTTCGCTACCAGGTGTAATAGTGATCGAAAGCCTTTATTCCTCCTTTTATTTCAGGTAGAGTTTCTTGCACCTAGACACCAGAAACGCCCGTTGTATAGCAGTGTGTTTATGTTGATACCCCCATAGCTCGGTATTGATTTGGGAACCTCTCGAGATAGGAGATTCAAAGGAATTTTAATCCCGCTCAGATACGATCAGCTCTGAAAACACGAAGAGAATAGAAGAAGTTCTAACAGGTGAAAGCATTCAGAGGCATTAAAAACCTTCAGTATTGTGGAACTGAAAGGATCCGTGAGATCGAAAGGTGATGGCTATCGGAACACTGTGCCATCGTAACGCCGAACATTTCGCCTCCAGCCACGGTACAGACTAGTAAGTAAATAACTGTAGGGGTTTTACACCCCTACCAACACTACCAGGTTTTTTAAGGTGCAGTACCTCCGAATTTAACGTCCATCTCCGATAGGACAGAACCAAACGGATTGAGAGCCTTGAAAATTTCACAAAGCGACCCGAGTTCAAGAACGCCTGGATTCGAACCGGTACCATCCGCTTGGTACCAGCTGAACTAAGAGTGCACCCTGATACGGTCTAGTATGGCATGATAACAACTATTTTTTTTAATTTCCAGTTTTTTTAAGAGCCGGGATCTCTCTATTTTAACACCTACCTAAAGAACAGACCCAAGTCTGTGCGTAGCCTTGAAAACTCTTCAAACAATCCACGTTAAAAAACATTTGTAGAGTCGAACCAATATCTTCCGCACCATAATCTAGAGTCTATTGACTGAGTCGAGGGTGTGTGTCCATCTATCTATCTATCTAGCAGTCTAGCTATCTGGCTATCTATCCCATCACGAGGGGGTTGTAACCGATACGTTTTTGTATTGCGTGTGTATGTTTGTGTGTATTTGTGTGTGTTAGAGCATCAAAACTGGAGTTTCTGGTAGTGTGTGTGATTTCTTTCTTACCGAAACATAGCGGGAAAATATATCAAGAACTTTCTCGTCACATACTTGCATAGAGCACATCTCGAAAACATCGTTTTAAGTTAAAGGCTTCGTTTAAGGGTTGGGTTTTAGTGTGGAAATATTGGTAGGCGGATAGGGGATATCTGCCTCTGTGGACATCACTTTTATCAACTAATTTATTTTGAATGTGCTTTTCTCAATGACTTGGAACTGTAAGCATTACTTTGTCCGAGATTACGAATTCAGAAAAAGAAAAAAAATCACGTAATTATCGCAGCTGTATAAATACATAATTATTATGTGCAACTCTATATCAGTTCTTTAAGTCGTGGGAAATATAACGGATAGACAACGAGTTAACCTAAAGCAGTAGATCTCTCTTTGAAAATGGGAAATGGTATGGGTTTAACGCCCCCATCAACATTATTAGTTTCTTTAAGAGGCAGAACCCCCGTGTATAACGTCCAGCTCCGAAAGGACAGCGCCATTTAATAGGAAATCTGTGTAAACTCTGTCTTTCCAAAGGACACAACGAGGCTCGAACTCCGAACACGAAATTCCACGGTTACGGGTCCGGTAGCCTTACATCTTGACTACGAATGCCACCTGATCTATGTGTTATGGAGACAGATACAAGTAAACGTCACCCGGTATTGTAACAGACGTTAATTCATTGTAGTAAGAGATAGGAATTTGCCTGTCTTTAATAAATTTGGTCACCCAATCAGTACCATAACCTTCGTGGTGGTGACGGAAATCTCTTCACACGCCAATAAAGGAAGCGTTCCGCAAGCTAACTGTTTAAGATTTCACGCAATACTATCAGTCTTGTAACTTATGAAAATGACAAGCGGCGTTCACAAACTGCTGGGTTAAGGAGAAAGAGCAGGCCTCGGGTTTGATAAATCGCTGCGTAAACAAATTACCCTCGCGGTCATGTAGTGAGAGTCAAAGAAGAGCTTTCGTTGACTGTGGCTTCAACAAACACATCAGAAGTGTCAGCCTTTGGTAAAGTGTTCAGTAAACTGGACTCCCTGTGTGGTTTCTTACGTAGCCAGGAATATTCTCAGGTCATGTTATGAGAAGTGATCACTATAATCTTATCAGATAGTCTCTCTCTCTATCTATCTATCTATCTCTCTCTCTTTCTCTCTCTCTTTCTCTCTCTTTCTCTCTCTCTCTTTCTCTCTCTCTCTCTCTCACTATCTCTCACTCTCTCTTTCTCTCACTATCTCTCACTCTCTCACCTTTTGTCTCTCTCGCTCTCTCGTTCTCTCTCTCTC
>NW_004798266.1:82687-84213 GCF_000002075.1 Aplysia californica | reverse complement strand
ACAAACATAATTTTATATACACAGACATACACAATAACAAATATGCAATTGTCTGCTGTTATGCATTGGGTACCATAAACTCAGGAAAATTTGACATAAAATTGAAAATTCATTAGTGATGGAAATTATTCTTTTTTAAAACTTTTATATATTATATTTATATGTATGCATAGTAAATATGCGCTAGAATGTATCTTGTGGGGCTTCTGAAACCCAGTTGCTCAATATACTTTATACGGTTAGTCTAAAAGACACAAGTATATCATGTGGTGGTGTCGATCATTGTATTTACACAGGATATGATTTAATATCTACGTAATTTTTTTCTCCGGATCTAATTTTTATTGCGAAACCTTTCTCTCCAGTTTAAACGTTCACCTGAATAATTTCATGAAAAGAGAAACCATTTAAAATCCTTATAAGATTATTTTATTAGTTTGTAAAAGATTAACCTGGGCTTTCTACAAGACCGGACGGACACGATAGCGGACTGATTCTTCATTTCTGAGATTGCAGACGGCACTGGGATCATTCAGACTATCAGAAGCTAAAGTCTAATCATGACTCGGCAATCTCCAGGCTTGTTATGAAAGTGTACAGGAGATACATTCAGGTTACTTGCAACAATTTAAGATGCATTTTTTAAAATATTTTTTGGAAACTTTTTTGGACACCCGTTTTTTTTAAAGATCAAAAGGGCACACAGTATCCATGATCTTCCGAAAATACATTGTACTAACTTTAGCTTCAGACCCACATATATGAGGGGATTCAAAAGGATTTGAGTGCCAAACTTTAAGGTTTTAGGGTCAAGATACGGGCAAGAGGTTCAATATTTCGCCAGACGTCTATACACCAGACTGGATATAACCAACTAAATCAGCTTGGTGAAATTAGCATAAATCCCGTGATTTAGACGAGTGTACCCACTGTAAATGAAGTTTTCTAAAACAGAATTCCCAGCAACTTCACTCGCATTTTATTTGTTAATATTTTTTAGATGGATCCAATATTTACTTTTTTTAGCGTCATGCAAGTAAACATTTTTGTAGTTGCGCGATCCCTTGATTGCTGGATAAAGTGGGGATTTCTTTGTATCGAGATAAAGTTAAAGTTTTTCTTTCATTTCGCTATCTATCTGGTATTGCACCTTGCGAATAAAATGGAACTGTTTTCGGGTAGATTCAAGGCAACTGTAGCTCAGGAATAACGGCAGTAAAAAATAGCCATGCATACAATGACATAGATAATGACAACTCTTAATTATATGCGTAGACATAATTCACCTTGATCTTTAGTTTTTAATCTGCATTGGTCGTTAGCAACAGTTATTGTAACAATTTCTGATAATCTAAAATTATATAGCACAAATAAAAAGCGTTTGCTGCTGTCTGTCTGTCTGTCTGTCTGTCTGTCTGTCTGTCTGTCTATCTGTCTGTCTGTCTGTCTGTCTGTCTGTCTGTCTGTCTGTCTCTGTGTGTCTCTCTCTATCTCTCTCTCCCTCTCTCTCTCTCTTTCTCTCTCTC
>NW_004798266.1:78470-80953 GCF_000002075.1 Aplysia californica | reverse complement strand
TTAGGCCGGACGTTATAATAAATAAGTAGAGGGGCATTAGGCCGGACGTTATAATAAATAAGTAGAGGGGCATTAGGCCGGACGTTATAATAAATAAGTAGAGGGGCATTAGGCCGGACAGAAACTCTCGTTCGGCCGGAACCGTCATAACAGCCAAAGGTAGCCAACCCCTGCCCAATGGTATGGTATGGTCTAAAATCTATTTCTACACCAGTAAGTTTACGTCCATCCTCAATACGACTAATCAAAGAGGATGGAGAGTCACAAAAGTTCAAGAATGCCCCTTTATAATCCGAACAAGATTCATACGAGTCATGATTATATGAGTGGTTTGCTTTGCGACAGCTGAAAAACTGTAAACGTATTGTTGCAAGTTCCTAACTAAAACTAGCAGTGGAAAGATGCTTCTGTTTTATTGTAAACTCTTTATGCCAGTTGTGAAAGCCGTTGTATGAAAAGGTTTGCTCATTGTCTTCTCAGCAATATTTCCATCAGACCGTCTAGTCCTTTCTTTTTGCCCGCTTTTATCTTATATAATCTAGTTGCATGTCATCATCATTCTTTTAAACCAAGTATGTGTCCCCTTAGCATCTGTGAGCGGAATTATTTAAAAGGGGGTATTTTACCTTTCTTGAGGTATTAGGGTCATATCCAGCTAATGCTAATCTGGGAACTGAACTATAATCTTACAAAATATTATCTTAGTTTCTCGGCCTGCTAATTATGTTGCTTTGAATCAAATGAGGCGGAATAGAATTAACTGTTGTATATTTTGTATTATTTTACTATCATTAGTGTTGCATAGAAAGATAGAATCTATTGTAAGTAGTTATTGTCAATGTTGCGATATGGAATCAACAGTTGTATAAGTTGTTACAGAATCTATAAGTGTGGACTTTTTTATTTTCATAAATGCTCTGCGTATAATCTACTATTACGTCAATTGTCATTATAGGTGCTGTTACATTACATCAACTATCATATATTCTCTTTAATATTGCATGAAATCTATTGTTAACACTGCACTGTGGCAGGAATCTACTAGGGTATATAATTGTGTTATTGTTAATGTGATCTATTTAGCTATTCTATTTTCCAGTGTCGCTTCATAGAACCTAACACCATACCTTTCAGACTCATCAGAACCTTCTTCTTCTGACAACTCATATTTGTTCTCTTCGTCATCTTCTTCATCGATATCACTGAAGATAGGGCTATCCAGAGTAATATCCAAGGCACTCTCTACTCGACTAGAGCTTGCTATTGACGACATGGTACAGCCTCACTCTGAGGGACAATATCTTTAAAACTTCACAAGAATTTCGAGGACTCCATCGATAGTCTCCGAGGCGTTTATCAACTCTGCCTATTTCTATTTAAATCCCGTAAACGCATCACTTCCATTTCCACACTCCCGTTTGCATTATCCCGTCAGTCACAGAACACAGGAATGTCAGTGAAAGAAAATAACAAAAGGTGTTACACTATTGCTTCATCAAGATAATAGAACTTGTGTTCTTTCTGATACGCCTAAAATAAGCACCAGTCATAGACACAAATACACGTTCTGAGAGGGCACCACTGGTAGGCAATTGATGGTTATTGTGTATTTCTCTTTTATTTAAATATAAAATAATCTCACAAAATCACAAAAATTAATCACATTCACAAGGCAATTAAGACTTTCAACCAAATACACATTTTCTCCCTATTCACGTGCCAAAACACTTTTTTACGCTTGGTCCACAGGAGAAAATAATACAATATTTCCCACCATTAAGCAAGAAACAGTTATTGATTGTTGAACTCGTCCGGAACCCGACAATCCAAAATCTGGCACAGTCGGACTGGCCAAACCACAGTAGAGCGCGAAGAGGCAAACACAATGAAGGGTCAAAACAGCGAACGGGGATTGTGAACGAGTCCCTCCGACACTCTGCAGCCTTCCGTCAGTGAAGACAGGCGGGCCCGATAGAATGTTTATCCAACGTTAGTGTGGCTTTGCTGAGAAGAGCTGTGTCTACACAGTGTTACGAGGGTGCCACTACCATGGTCTGCTGACTCGGAATTCAAAGCAAAGACTTGCGCTCGTGGGTCAAAGTCTCCTAAAGAAAGTGTTCGATTTTTTTTTTGGGGGGGGGGAGTAAGAAGTGAAAAGGGGGCGGAGAGGGGAGGGGGGGATTCTAACGTTAGCGTCGTCCCATTGAAGTTATTTTTGCTAGATGTTATGGAAGGCCGGAGAAATGAAAATGAGAATAGTGTTCTTTTCGTAAGGGAAAAAAACTAGAATTAGAGAGCATTCGGACGGGTTGTAGAGTTCTAAAAGTATGCACGTACCAGCACCACACATACGTGTAATATTATGCATGAGTACACTAATTGTACACATGAGATGAACCAAACTTTCCAATTATGCAAGCCTAGAGGTTATCTACAAAAAATACCTTCACGTCCGGCCAATACTAACTCCTCAACACTCACCC
>NW_004798266.1:76082-77582 GCF_000002075.1 Aplysia californica | reverse complement strand
ACACACACACACACATACATACACACGAACATAAACACTCACACGTGATCTATAATGCAGATCAAGTTCAATAATGATTATGTTCAGCTTTCCTTAGCGATGGCAGGGCATATGTAAACGTGAGGTGATCCATAAAAAGAGCGCCGGCCAACCACACATTAAAAAATCCGGTCCATTATACACACGCTCATGTCAAATGATCAAATGATTCGTGATCGGCTATGATCCTTGTTGAAAGTTGGAAATTGCCCACTGTTATTCCTATCGGATTTTTGAAGCCATTCGAATGGTTGTGAACAGAAGGCTGAACTCTCCGTCAAAAACGTACATGTACTGGATCAACAGCCAGAAATTGGGTCTCAGTTTGGCATAACAGTGTGGTGTTTCATTACAGTTAAGTTAGTTAAGTAGCGGAACCTCCAATAGAAACGTCCAAATCTTATGGGATTGGGGTAAATGTTGAGAGGGGCTAATGACGTACCAAAAATAATGCAAATTCACCTATGGTCCTCTGGGGCCTCAAACCTAGCTGCTTCCGCACCGCAGTTTAGCACGAACCCAGCTAAGCTATAGACATGTTAATGGGATCTTGCAATTCCGGGACCTATGCGTTGAGACCTTGATACAATAAATAATTCATTGCACATTACAACTAGAGTAAGATAATTTACGCAAACGAACGAGCGTACTGGACGATCATTCAGAGTACTACAGCTAGTTTTAAAAGACCGATGTGTGGATAATGGGTATCTAATCCTCCGCGTTGGGAGGCACTGGTTCTTGGCCCCTGTGGACAAATAGGCTTTTCTCGGCTATAGTCAATGCGGATTCAAGTAAAGACTCAGTGATCGAACAAATGAAAAGCTTGACTCATAAATCAGTGTAGGATTTGCCTTTTATGTATGAAAATCATGCCCGTTTCAGATCTGGTACTTGGGGTGGGAGAAGATAAGAAAATAAATGGCTATCAGATAGATGGATGCAAGGGCAGAGATCGAGATGAAAGACGCATACACTCACGCAGTAACAGTCACACTCCCCCATACACGCAAACATACTCACAAACACAAACACAAACACACAAAAACAGACACACTTACACATGCACGTACACAAATTTAATCATAATCTGATCTTCGATCTAATTAAATGACGAAATTAAAGAAGCTAAACAAATGAAAGAACATACTATTCGGCTGCACAAATTCACACCGACAAAATTTAATGTATTCAACATTTCAGCAGATTATTTCAAACGTCCATACATGAGATAAGGCATTGTATAGTACAGCTCCAATAAGAATATTAAATATTTTAAGCAAACAAACTACGTGTGTTGTAAGGCGATAATCCCGTGTGCCTTACAGTTATTTTTAAAAGACCAAATCAAATGTTCCTTCTGCACAATATTCGACTCTCAAGTATGATTGATGTGAGGGAATGTCTAGTACAGGAAAGCGAGGGTTTGGTAGGGGCGAGAGGAAGGAGGAGGGGGGGGGG
>NW_004798266.1:73363-75208 GCF_000002075.1 Aplysia californica | reverse complement strand
TACGTGTGTGTGTGTGTGTGTGTGTGCGAGCATGTTTATACGTGGATGTGTATTCGTGCATGTCTATGTGTGTGTGTATTTGTGTATACTTATGTGTGTACATGTGTGCGTGTGTGTTTTTGTGCGTGCGCGAACGTGTGTGTGTGTGTATGTGTGAGTGTATGTGTGAGTGTCTATGTGCGTGTCTGTGTGTGTGTGTAGTTAAGTACGCGATGTGCGTGTGTGCTTGAGTATGCATGTGTTGTGTGTGTGTGTGTGTGTGTTTGCAGTAGAGAGAGGAGAGAGAGAGAGAGAGAGAGAGAGACAGAGAGAGAGAGAGAGACAGAGACAGAGACAGAGACAGAGACAGAGAGAGAGAGACAGAGAGAGAGAGACAGAGAGAGAGAGAGAGACAGAGAGAGAGAGAGAGTTGTGAGTCTGAGTGGGTGTAATTTGGAGCATGGGATGAGGAGTAAGAGGGGATGGGACGATTCCACATATGCGTCTGTACACACCGACGTTTTTGAAATCTGGTTAAAATTACAAACCTGGCACATCAGTGTACAAAGACGACAAAACCACCCCTCCTCCACCCCTTGGAAAATCCTCATTCTCACCGACTCTCTTTCAAAGCAGCGAAAGTAAACCGTCGAAATCGCAGCTGGGAGGAAGTTATTATTATTCACCCGTGGACAAAGTTAACCCAGCCCATGGAGACATAATATTTATCATGTACAGCAGGAGATTACCTCAGTCGACAAAATAATCTAAACACTGTCTTGGTCCAACCCCTCGTGGACCCACACAGATTACGAACTGATAGCATGACAGTGACCATTATTATAATCATACAGATCTACGAGTAAAGACGGTGTCATCGACTTCTTTATGTGGTGTATATTCCATGTCGCACAGCTATGTAAAAACACACTGGTCATTTCTTCCAGACGAGTATCAATTAATTTCATGTTATAATTATTGTATTGTTATCCTAGTTCAGATGGACCCAGAGTCTACTATATAATGTAAGTGTAGGAACATTGAATAAGACCGTCACTGTGCTGTAGAGAAGTAATTATCTTTCTTAACCTTTTGACGACGCACATTCTGGTTATTCTACTAGGTTTGAAGACATGCTGTTATGGGGAACTTTAAAAGAGAAGTATTTTGTTACTCCAAATTGTTTTTTCGTTGTTTTCTTTACCTGAGACTTAAAAAAGCAGCCAATAACAAGCACAATGCCACGAAATATGCAGGCTTGTGTTTCTGATTCGTGTACGAGGACTCAAAGTGTGCCACAGCATTGTCTTTGGCCTGCTGTTTGTCGGACATATGTCCGATACGGCCCAGAAGTTATTGAGAACAAAGATTGTACATGTTCCATGTGCTCATCGACATATTATTTTAGATCAGTTTGGAGGGGAACAGCTTTGACCTTATCTGTCAGGGCCAACCCTCCTGTCAGAGAGACGGAGATACTTGATAAAATAGGACTTACCCACTGTTTTGTTGCTTTTCTGTTGTTGTTGTTGTTGTTGTTGTTGTTGTTGTTGTTGTTGTTGTTGTTGTTGTTGTTGTTGTTGTTGTTGATGTTGTTTTTGTAGTGAGGGTGTATTTTTCTGTAGCGTTCAAGGACTAGGAAGGCAAACAATACATCATAGACTCCTATATATAGGAGAAAACCACTCCATGTCTCTACCACCCCCCTCCCCCGAAAAAAAAGCATTCATTGGTTTCTTTTGAGAGAAAATGGTTACGTGCTTGGTTTTGGTGCATCTTTCCATTTTTTTAAATGTTGATACGAGACACACAGACAGACACAAAGAGAGAGAGAGCGAGAGAGAGAGAGAGAGAGAGAGAGAGAGA
>NW_004798266.1:68508-70409 GCF_000002075.1 Aplysia californica | reverse complement strand
CATGTCACTTCTGTTATATGAGATCACTATGGCCGTTGTGACAATGATAAGTTTCTCATGTCACTCTGTTATATGAGATCACTATGGCCCGTTGTGACAATGATAAGTTTCTCATGTCACTCTGTTATATGAGATCACTATGGCCCGTTGTGACAATGATAAGTTTCTCATGTCACTCTGTTATATGAGATCACTATGGCCGTTGTGACAATGATAAGTTTCTCATGTCACTCTGTTATATGAGATCACTATGGCCGTTGTGACAATGATAAGTTTCTCATGTCACTCTGTTATATGAGATCACTATGGCCGTTGTGACAATGATAAGTTTCTCATGTCACTCTGTTATATGAGATCACTATGGCCGTTGTGACAGTGATAAGTTTCTCATGTCACTCTGTTATATGAGATCACTATGGCCGTTGTGACAATGATAAGTTTCTCATGTCACTCTGTTATATGAGATCACTATGGCCGTTGTGACAATGATAAGTTTCTCATGTCACTCTGTTATATGAGATCACTATGGCCGTTGTGACAGTGATAAGTTTCTCATGTCACTCTGTTATATGAGATCACTATGGCCGTTGTGACAGTGATAAGTTTCTCATGTCACTCTGTTATATGAGATCACTATGGCCGTTGTGACAATGATAAGTTTCTCATGTCACTCTGTTATATGAGATCACTATGGCCGTTGTGACAGTGATAAGTTTCTCATGTCACTCTGTTATATGAGATCACTATGGCCGTTGTGACAATGATAAGTTTCTCATGTCACTCTGTTATATGAGATCACTATGGCCGTTGTGACAATGATAAGTTTCTCATGTCACTCTATTATATGAGATCACTATGGCCGTTGTGACAATGATAAGTTTCGTCGAACCGTTATCTTTTTGCTGAAGAAATAATATTCTGATGTTCTGTTCTTAACAATGAAGACAATGAAGGCAGAGACAAAGATAATTAGAGCAAGAAAAATAAGGGAGGGGAGGAAAAAGGGGTGTGTATGGGAGTGGGGGGGGGGGGGTGACTAACATAGGGTCTGATCAGGAAGGTACGACGAGTGAAAGCTCGAAGAAGAGAAACAGATGTCTGATTGACGGGAATGGAGGCGGGCGGTGAGAGTACGAATTGGAAGAGGAGACGGGAAGAAATAGGGATTGGCGGAGGGGGCAAAGAAGGGAAAGAATGTAAGGAATATGAGAAATTGTCAAAAAAAGGAAGACAGTGAGTTTGACAAGAAAATTAGGAAGAGAAAGGAGGTGAAAAAATGAACGGAAAAGATGAGAGGGAGAGAGGAGACATAATGCACCAATACCTCTTTAAATATTCTTCAAGGTGGTATAAATTTCTGTTTAGGGACTGTTCTTATCGCTTCATTTTAAATTGTAAGGATGAGCTTAGAACCAAAAAAAGTATCAACAAGAAGACAGACACGCAACGAGGGCGCACCTTGGTGCCTCCGGCGTCGATTAATAATAGAGAACTTAGAGCTCAGTATAGCTTGCCCCTCTCGGTGACATGAATAAGTCACAGTACAGAGAAACCTCAACTTTATGTTGGGGAAAGGGGGGGGGGCAGATTTTAAAATTATTCTTAAGTGTAAGAGTATTTTGGGGATTAAGGGTGAACACTGTATACTTGTTAAGTGAAAAGCTGAGAATCTTCCCTTGCCTTTCCAGGGAAGGAAACTCAAATAATCTAAACTCTCTCTCTCTCTCTCTCTCTCTCTCTCTCTCTCTCTCTCTCTCTCTCTCTCTCTCTCTCTCTCTCTCCTCTCTCTCCTCTCTCTCTATTATAAGAATGGAACTTTTCTATCGATCCCAGCTCTGGATGTCTGACTCTCTCTCGCACTCTCACGATCAGGAACACACGCCCTCTCTCTCTCTCTCTCT
>NW_004798266.1:66839-68408 GCF_000002075.1 Aplysia californica | reverse complement strand
GAAGAAATAATATTCTGATGTTCTGTTCTTAACAATGAAGACAATGAAGGCAGAGACAAAGATAATTAGAGCAAGAAAAATAAGGGAGGGGAGGAAAAAGGGGTGTGTATGGGAGTGGGGGGGGGGTGACTAACATAGGGTCTGATCAGGAAGGTACGACGAGTGAAAGCTCGAAGAAGAGAAACAGATGTCTGATTGACGGGAATGGAGGCGGGCGGTGAGAGTACGAATTGGAAGAGGAGACGGGAAGAAATAGGGATTGGCGGAGGGGGGCAAAGAAGAGGAAGAATGTAAGGAATATGAGAAATTGTCAAAAAAAGGAAGACAGTGAGTTTGACAAGAAAATTAGGAAGAGAAAGGAGGTGAAAAAATGAACGGAAAAGATGAGAGGGAGAGAGGAGACATAATGCACCAATACCTCTTTAAATATTCTTCAAGGTGGTATAAATTTCTGTTTAGGGACTGTTCTTATCGCTTCATTTTAAATTGTAAGGATGAGCTTAGAACCAAAAAAAAGTATCAACAAGAAGACAGACACGCAACGAGGGCGCACCTTGGTGCCTCCGGCGTCGATTAATAATAGAGAACTTAGAGCTCAGTATAGCTTGCCCCTCTCGGTGACATGAATAAGTCACAGTACAGAGAAACCTCAACTTTATGTTGGGGAAAGGGGGGGGGGCAGATTTTAAAATTATTCTTAAGTGTAAGAGTATTTTGGGGATTAAGGGTGAACACTGTATACTTGTTAAGTGAAAAGCTGAGAATCTTCCCTTGCCTTTCCAGGGAAGGAAACTCAAATAATCTAAACTCTCTCTCTCTCTCTCTCTCTCTCTCTCTCTCTCTCTCTCTCTCTCTCACTCACTGAAAACCGATATGGACCTCGCATCTCCTTTGGATGTATAAATAGAATTGGACCTATCTACTTCCCCATTACTCTGCACCCTTGCACAGGACACCCCGGCCAAGAGTTCCGTGAAGGAAAAAAAAAAAGAAACAAGTCAAGCCTAGCCCAGCTCAAAAATAGCCAGTTTTGTGTAGGTGTGGGGAGATTTCTGGTTCGATTTCATTTCGGCGAACTATTCTTGCCGGGAATTTGTGATGGTCTTGTTCGACTGGGATGTAAATAGATGTAGACCCTGTCGCTGAGCCCATCCATCACCTTCCCTTCCCGACAAAGCCCAGCTTTTCCCCGGAGAAGGAGAAGAATATTATAGATGATTCTTTGTGGGTTGTCTTTTGAAGTACATGTACTTGTAGCGCAGTGGAAGATTGAAGTAGGTGGTTGGTGGGTGCTCTGATGTGGTTTGCTCCCTCTGTCCTATCGAACATCTCTCGTCCTGATCTCTCCTTTTTCTTTTTTTTTTGGTGTTAGTTACTAGCTTGTTACACCTCTAATCAGTGGGTGGTTGGTGGGTGCTCTGATGTGGTTGCTCCCTCTGTCCTATCGAACATCTCTTGTCCTGATCTCTCCTCTTTCTTTTTTTTTGGTGTTAGTTACTAGCTTGTTACACCTCTAATCTTCGGCACTTCTCCACAATGACTTTATTGTGTTGCAAGTACCGTAAAACT
>NW_004798266.1:62351-66739 GCF_000002075.1 Aplysia californica | reverse complement strand
TCTATCTATCTATCTATCTATCTATCTATCTATCTATCTATCTATCTATCTATCTGTCTGTCTATCTATCTATCTATCTATATATCTACCTGCGAAAACATTATTAATATTAGCATTATAATCATCACTATTGTTTATTTATTTATTTATTTATTTAATGTATTTATTTATTTATATAATGTATGCATTTAGACTATCATTAATACTGTCCTTAATTGCGATATCGATAAAAATGTCATCCTTTCGGGCGGTAACGTGAATGGTGACAATAAAAGGGGGGGGGGTGAGGAGGAAAGGAGGGGGGATACAATTACAGCGAATTATAGGCGATTCTCGGGTTGAAAACCACAGGTACAACAGGTACAAGGTGCATGGAAGAGGAACCAAATGGGAAAAAGAATATTAATTAATCCACAAACAGGACAAGGAGGATAAAAATAAAACAATACCTCGACATAAATGGCTGGTGCCTCTATAAATAAATTATTGATGGTCAAGGTCAAGGACCTGCAATAACACAACAAACAACTCACATAGCAGCGTCAGGATCCTCGCCTGGCCGGTAAGAAAACTGATCAAAACTTGTGTAATGTTTCCTGATCAGATCCAAAGCACTTGAATGACCCTCTCTCTGACCACCGTCGGGGTCACAGTCGTTAGTGTCCAGCCAGAACTCAGAACCACGCGACGTTACGTTCGAGCCTCGCCTCGAAGAAGTGGTGGTTCGAATATTGATACTAGAGCTAGACCTTGTTCTCTCTCTTGAAGGAATAGTAAACTCCCTTTTCATAAGGGGGTAGGCAGTGAGTGTATGAATGTGCTCCTTGCTTTCGTGTTGCTGAAGAGTTTTGGGGGTCAAAGGGCTAGTTTCACACTTCTGTGGGTGAGGCTCTGATCCATTTGTAGCGTGATGATGGTCTTTCTTCTCGTCTTTAATAAGATCATCTGAACCGATATTTTGATTCTCTGATTCAGACCCGTCAGGTTCAACCTTATCTGATTTCTTCGAAGATATTTCAGAACATGTCATGCCCTCTCCAGAATTCAAAGCAGCTCCAAGTTCACTTTCCTCGCGCTCAGGAGAGGAAGTAGGGGATTTCCCTTGAAGCGCACCACTCTCCGGTGGATCACTTAAAATCGGATCTTCCCCTTGATGGTCTTCACTATTCGGAACCACGCTCAAAAGTGGGTTTTCCCCAAGACATTCATTGCTGTTTGCAACAGCACTCGAAACTGGGCATTCCTTTTGACTTTTTTCAGTAATCGGAACAGTACTCAAAATCTGATCTTCCCTTTGGTTTTTGTCACTGTTCAGAATTACACTCAAAATCGAGTTTTCTCTTCCATTATTGTTTGGAACCGCGCGGTTTTTATTTTGACTTTCCTCACTGCTAGACAGAACACTTTGATTCTGCACTTTGTCAACGTTAGTGAGATCGTCACCATCGTGGGTCGTCTCGTTTACCTCTTGAACTTCCTTTTCTTCTTCTTCGAGGATCGGGGCGAACATGATGGACTCGTCCCACTTGCTGCCGCGGATGTTTCACACTCCCATCAACACAATTAGGGTCATTTAAGAGGCAGGATGTTCCGACCCTGCCAGGCTGGGCCGACCTGGGCTGTGTAAGACAAATCCTAGCAGAACGACTTGGACAAATGTCTTCCCCACGTGGGGAGCGAACTCAGAGCTTTTATGTACGAGGCTAAGAACAAAACAAATACATCACAGTGCTTCTTAATGTGCTATGTTCTCGACTCAGAAAGGCAAAGCCGAAGCAATACACAATAACGTTATGATCAAAGGTCAAAGAGAGCCAAGGCCAGTTGCAGGGGCTTTTCTTTTTTTCTTTTTTTTTAAAGAATATAACGTCTCTTTTGGAGTCAGATTATAACCAATGCCTCACTCTCACTTAGGAAAATTCTAATCATTAATATTACAGATAGGGACAATACAGCTAGCTGTCTTGAAGTGTGTCTAAGTACCTCACCCATCAACTCACCCTTATTTCCACATAACATCATCTTTAATGACGTATTCCTCCCCCTGCCTATCCAGCATTCCCAAAACAATGCCCTACGTCCAGAAACAACCGTTATTTTGCTTCTCCATTTCAACATATTTACTTGACTTGCCATAAACTTACTTCATGCTTCTAACCCTGTCAGTTACGTTATTGCGAAGATATTGGAATCAATTGCGTGTTTGCATGCTACAGCTTTTGCCAAGCTTTACGACGACACTAAAGCCTTTTACGGATGCATTAAACTGTTTGTCTGGGCAAACCTTGAAAGACAAGAGACACTTTCGTTTTGACGGGTGATAAAACGAGACCGTTGTATCGTAAGGAAATAAAAGTGTCCCAGTTGATTTGCATTTACCCAAAGTGCTTGGTGCAGCACAGGGTTGTTATGTACATGTGTATGAATATGTCTGTAAATTATGTGTGTGGGAGAATGACTAAAAAGTGTATCGTGTTCGTACCAGTATTGGGCCGTAGATTCTATGCTTAACACTTAACGAGGTAAAAAAGTCTGTGTTTTTGTCTAGGTTTTCTACCCCCAAAAAACATCCCCTTTGGAAACTGTACTTGTAAATCTTTCCCCATGAATGCGTACTTCGATCTATTATGACGTTTTGCTGACTTGGTTGTTGTACACCAATTTAGTGTTTTAATGTTGGTATCCTTATTGTTTTAGTTTACTTTGTTTTTGTGGTCATATTTTCATATTTACAGACTGCACAGTGGTCTGGGTTTTGGAGGGCTTTCTCGTTTTTTTCTTCTGTTTTGTGCTAGTTGTTTTGTGTTTTTGTCGGGTTTTGTTTTTGTTTGTTCGGGGATGTTCTTTGTTTGTTTGCTTGTTTGTTTGTTTTGTTCGTTTTTTTTGTTTTGTTTTTGGCTTCTTTTTTGACTGTTGTTGTTTTGTTTTGTTTGTTTTGTTTGTTTGTTTTGTTTTTGCTGTTGTTGGCTGTTTTTGTGGGGGGGAAGGGTGGTTGCTGTTGTTTTTGGTTTGTTTTTGGTTGTAGTTTGTTTTGTGTTTTTTTGTTTTTTTGGTTTCTCTGGGGGTGGGGGGGGTGGGGGGGTAATATCATGAATGTTGAACAACTATTCTGTACAATACGAGATACTGTTTCCGGTATAACGATCCTCTAACAATTTGGAAACAGATTTGTTTAGATGTTTTACCTTCTTTAAGACATAAACAGGTCTGTTTGAAGGCACTTCACTTTGCCAAGAACAATTACGCATAAAAGGCACCCATATTAGAATTCAAAGTCAGGCCGTGCCCCCACCACGTCAACCATATCAACTATACGTCTTTAAAAAGTCTTCACCTTTCCTCAGAAAAAACAAACGACTAGACACGTCAACCACTATAAAACACTTTACAATAACACCTCGAACTGAGAGATGTTAGAAAAGCAAAACAAAATAAAAGATCAAAGGTCCATCACCACATGAAAATTCACAATCTGATCCACCGTTATCAACTGTCGAACTACATTGTATCACCGTACACTTCAATACTTTTGACACAATCAAGGAAAATAGTACAGCAAAAGCAAACTGTTCTGTAAAGAATCCATGTCCACGTCACTTTCCGAAAGCATTTTGTCGTATTATTGTAAGTATGCAACCACAGAGTTGTCAGAAAGTTTCGAACCAATTGAAAAAAGGCAGCAAAACGACTTGTACCACCCACTTGCGCCGAGCAGTTCGGCAAGTGCGTTCTAGAAACTATTATTCACACTTTGAGGAAAAATGAGACAAAGAAAGGAGGGAGGGAAAATTCTTTTTCATTTACGTCCGCCCTTCTTATTTCTTTTCTTTGTTTATTCTTTGTTTCCGACCATTAACAACGGTGATAACATAGACATGTGGACATTGTCTTTTGAAAATACAGGGAAGACGTTGTGTTCATCGTTGTCATTCTCTTGTAAAAGCAAGACTTTGTGGCTTACGGCTTTCTTGAAAGGTTGTCACACGCCTCAAAGGGCAAAAAGCTCTGAGATAGAGGTGTCAAGTACAGGGAAAGTCAGAGCCACTAGTGATCGCATCGGGGTTGATTATTTTTCTTACGGCCAAAGTACTCCTACACCTCGCACAGTCAGAGGTTTAAAAACTCCAACTAAAAAGTTAGCTATAGCAGATAGAACGTTTTTGTCTCTGGCCCGTGGCGTACTAAGTGCCTGATCCTGGGTATTGTCCGTGTGGTCAACCTTGGTTTATTAGGGTTCGATCGCATTCAGGGGCTGGAAGTGACCGGCGTTCGACAACAAAAGATTTGAAATTAGAGCAGGGACAGGAACCGTGTGTTTGTGTGTTGGACGATAAAGAGGTACAGATAGGTGAAGATTGAAGAAAAGAAGGGGGTTGAGGAATTGAAAG
>NW_004798266.1:60061-61775 GCF_000002075.1 Aplysia californica | reverse complement strand
GGGGGAGGCTATTCTTGAATTAAAGGATATCAGTGTCACAAGCATAAGCAGACAATAAAGTAATTCGTACCAAGTGTAAACAAGTATGTACAAAAAATAATGTTATGATGAATTACGGGGAAGACGTTGTTATCACCAGATTGATAATTTTACTTATAAAAATGACATGCCCACACAAAAAGAACAACTAAATTAAGGAAGAGAGGGGAGGAGCCAGGTGGAAATCATAATACCAAACATAGTGAGTGTGTTTGTCTTTGCAATGGACATGGCTGTGGTTAATTCACGACTTTAAAGCCTATGTGCTTCAAAGCCTACCGGTCAAGCATTGGAATTACAATTATTGTTTGTTTTGTTTTCCTCCTTTTTTCTGTTTCGATTTAAATTCAGTTTGATTAAGCCACCTAAGACAGTCTGCGTTAAGTAAAGACAAATTAATGTTGACTAAAATAGCTTCATTAAGGACACATCGTCGGACCCAGGATAGGATTCGAATCATGCCCTTAAGGTAGTCTAAACTCCTGACGCCACTGACATCTAAAAAGAAACTGAGACATAAGTTTAAGATACGGTTGTTTTGAAAATAGGAGATCAAACTAGACCATTGAATTGTCAAAAATACCAATAACTTCATTTGGAGCCGTGATTTGCAACAAAACAACACCATCCTGAAGTCGTGACTGCTAAAGGCAGATTCAGGAATTAAAATACCGCGAGGCTTGTTACGTGTACGGTTTGGCTTTGAGTCACAGCGAACTCGAAAATTAAATGCCAGTGACAATGAATCGTGTAACTTCATGTAATTGACCTGTATGTTGTAAAGTCAGTATGTCCTGCCTCATTCTCATACCCTCGCGACTTGTGCTCTCTTCTTCCTTTGTCTCTCCTAAAGAGACAACAATAGCTTGGGGACATCTATTATTTTTTTAACTTGTATATTTCTCTAGCTATCTATCTACCTAGCTATCTATCTATCTATTTATCTATCTATCTATATATATATATCTATCTATCTATCTACCTGTCTCTCTCTTTTTCTCTCTTTCTCTTTCTGCCTCGCGCGAATACACACGCACACACACACACACACACACACACACACACACACACACACACACACACAACGCTTCAAGGACTTGCAACCTTTTGTGGACCTCTCAGTGTGATATTGATCAAGATCTCTGAAAAGCTATTGCTGCCTCCACATTTCTTTCTGTATGAACTAATATCCCATTGCCCTTCTCCCCTGCTATTTTCTTATGTTCAGAAAGAGGAAATTTGGCTGTCTGCAAAAGGACATTTCAGCTTAGAGAACTTTCTCCCTGTTCGCATTTTTCAAGCCTGACTGGGCACAGTTTCCTAGGAGTGAATGCAAACAGTAGATCTAATGCTGCTTTATTTCTATCGTTTTTATTTCTTCAAGTGTTCCTTTTAAGACACTTGAAAATGCATCGTTACTGTTTCTATATGGTACTGCCGCTGCTGCTATTGGTCATGGTGATCGATATTGATGGCAACGGTCATGACGTAAATGACATTGGCGAAGATGCTAATGTTGGTATAGGTGGTGACGCTGTTGTCATCGATATTGAGGGTGATTTTATTGTCACTGATATTGGGAAGGATGATATTGTCCGGATTGGGAGGGTTCTTTTTATGTTTGTTTGTTTAGTTTGTTTGGGTTACTTTTTTTTCTTTCTTTTCTTTTTTTTTT
>NW_004798266.1:58347-59861 GCF_000002075.1 Aplysia californica | reverse complement strand
GGGTTGTTGGGGTTGTTTTTAGTTGTTAAATGTTCTTGTTGGTTTTTGGTGATTGATTCTTTGGGGGGCGAGTTGTACCTTTAATTATTTTTTAAATTGGATTACATGTTTCCCTTCTTAAACTTCCCGATAACGCTGAGGTTATTTTGAGGATGTTACGGGTGTGTTAGTGCTATTTTGATTTTGGTAATGGTTTTGCATGTTATCTATTTTTTGCGAAAGCAATGCTATTTCTTGGTTGGGGAAGGAGATTTTCCAATTTTCTTTTTACCCTATATTACATAGAGTTTTACTAATCTCATTTTCGTTCTCCCTAGCCTTATCAAGATATACACTTCATAGCCATACATGCTTATAATGGAGAATTGGAATTCAGCAGTACACACTCCGACTTAAATCTACTTAACATAATAAAAGCACACACTAAAGTTAAAACAATAGACAAGCTAGAAGTTTGCAATGGTTAAGAGGCGAAATTGTAAAAGCGTAATTACTTAAGGAAAATTTGTAGGATTTAAGAATAATACTGAACAGTCAAAGCAACTTTTTTTTTCAATTTTTAAAGTAAAAATGATATTTTTGTGTCAATCGCTCACACATTATATAGGTGGCATATCTTCTTTGACATTTCAACCCATAAAGTGTGACTGGAATTTTTTGGGAAAGAACAGCACGCTTAGAAAGCCAAGTCCATTCTTCCAAAGGGGTTAACATCTCATAAGATACCATCACTGTTCTATTCAGTAATATTATTCTAGAGGTGGGATCTTAATGTCTTTGTTCAGCTCAGATTTGGCGGTCTTGAGTAACAACTGTCCACATTTTCTAGTGAACACTGTGAGGGCACTTACAGGCTATCATATTATTGCAAGCACATTCCTAGCCAACTTACGTACTAATAGTCGACCGTCTTCCCCCACTCTCACTCCTTCCTCCACCCCCACCCCACCCCCCAAAAAAAAATTCATAGGCCCTAAATTACCTGTCTTCTTTCTTTTAAACAAAAGGCGTATTTTTTTCCTGTATTCAAAACAAACAAGAGAGAATCACCAATCCATGAAATCGTTCGCGTAACAGAACACTTGCACTTTAGACACAACCATTCTGCGAAAAATCCCCAGCACCACAGAAACTCACAATGCGAATGTAAAACACAAGCGAAAACATCACTTATTCTTAGGTCTTCTAAGATTTCTTCACTAAACCCTTGTCGGATCATAAACTTTACTATGGTTTCTGTCAAGACAAAAGCAACTCCGACACTGGTAGAGACATAACGAGGGTGCGCACAATCTCAAAGCCTGCACGAGTATGCTAACAAATCTAGAATGTTGACGTCCATTGTGTGGTATCAATCAAAGTCTACGAGTGGAACCACCCGTCTAACAAACAGAAACCAAGCTTGTCTTCCGCCCTCTTACTTTGCAGTTCAAACAATAGAGTTTTTTTTCCCTCTTTGCCATCAGTTCGTGTTTCAGCAGGACTGCTCTGCTCTCCTCCCTACTAACCCCCCC
>NW_004798266.1:55010-58228 GCF_000002075.1 Aplysia californica | reverse complement strand
CACACACACACACACACACACACACACACACACACACACACACACACACACGCACACACGCACACACACACCACTAATACACACACAAACACATGAGTGCGCTTCCACACCAATACACTCACGAAATCCAGTCAGTTTCTCCTTGACTTTCTATCAAACTGATATTCTCTTTCTTTCCTCTCTCTTTGTTTCTCTCTATATACCTTTTTTCATCTGTTTCTCTCTCTCTCTCTCTCTCTCTCTCTCTCTCTCTCTCTCTTTCTCTCTTTCCTTTTCTCTCTCTCTCTCACTCTCTCTCTTTCTCTTTTTCTCTCTCTCTCTTGCTCTCTCCCTCTCTCTCTCTGTCTTTCTATCTACCTATCTATCTCTCCATTGCTGTCCCTTTCTCTTCCGTTGTACCTAGTTTCTTTTTCTTTCTTTCTGACCCTACCCATGCCATTCCCCCTTCCTCTTGATCTGCCTACATACCTTCCCATCTGGCTCGCTAAGAAACCTCTCAGTAAACGCAATGGATCTCAACTGTAAAAACTTTCAACTAAGCAAAGTGGGCGTTCATTTTTTTGAAAGAGAACACCCATTTTTGAAAGACTCTAAGGGGCGAGCTTTTTTGTGTCTGGTAAGGCATTACAAGAATACTATATTATTGATGTACACAAAGCAAACTCCCTTGAATTCATAAGAGGGTCTTTTTTGTCCTGGCAGGCTTGAATATAGTCATTTCTAAGGCAGGGCACTTGACCCTGAGTTAATATAATAACTATAGTAGAGAAAAGGGGTGTTCAAATGGAGAGATAGCAGAGATGGTACGTAGATGCAAATATTACACGTGTACGAGTACAAAGAAATGTTTTAATGTTTTGTTGTTGTTGTTGTTGTAGCTGTTGTTGTTGTTGTTGTTGTTGTTGTTGTTGTTGTTGTTGTTGTTGTTGTTGTTGTTGTTATCGATCCAGCAACAGCTGGGCTCTCGCCCTTCTGTCCAATGCCATGTAGTGATAAGTGCAGGTTTGCTGCAGTTGCTGTAAAGTTTCATAGAGTGTGTTGTCAATGTTAGGTCTCGGAGGGAGAAGGGTTATACCGTAGCTCTGATGTCATTTAGGGCTGTGCAGTGGAACAGGAGATGATCCACAGTCTAATGTGTGTAGTAACACAAGGGACACATTTAAATGTTTAAAATTGCCTTATCGCTACTCGCTTTTCTGATTCTTTGAAAAACGTAATAACCCACCAAGTTAGAGCCTTGTCAGAAGGGACAAGTAGCTTTAAAGAAGAAATTCACATTCCTCTACCATCTTTGTCCCATAAATGATAGATGATGGGACAGTCAGTTTTTACAGGTTTGCTTTGTTTGTTATTGAAGTACTGTTGTTAGTGCTGTTGTTGTTGTTGTTGCTGCTGTTGCTGCTGTTGTTGTTGCTGTTGTCGTTGTTGTTGCTGCTGCTGACGCTGTTGTTGTTATTGTTTTATCGCGGTGGTGGAGCTACTGACTGAAATTGATCTATTCATTTAGTACCTCGAAAAACGTGCCCCTCGTGGCATAGCGATTGCCGCCATCGAGAATCATGGGTTTCAGTTATAAAAAATATCATAGGTGGAAAAGTGTTGAAAAAGGGAGACATGTCCTCGAACAGTGACCCTAGGCTTTGCTGCACGTATACAAACAGTGTTTATCCGTACCAGTAGATTCCAAGCACGGTTTTGTCAGACAAACAGACTGTTAGAAAGATAGGAGACGCAAAGAGGCGCCTTCACTATTCTGTGATCATAAAAAGATGAATGAACTGGAGAAGGCGGAAAGGGGTTGGGGGGGCTTGTACACACAAAGTAGTAGTTTACTCCCTTATTGAGCTTTTGCAATCGCTTTTGAACATTTCTCCAATATCTGAATTATAAGAAAGAACACAGTATCTACTGCAACCTCAGCCAGTGTTCAGTTTTTCTTTTTGTTTTTTCAATAGACATTTTTTTTGGCTCCTTTTGGTACACGGTGAGAGCCAGTTCAGCGAAATTTTATAGAGAACAAAGAGGGGCGGCCACGACAGTATCCAGTCTTGGATATTATAATTCAAGTCTACGGTTTCAAATCGCTTGAACACGAAAGTTGAAAAATGTACACTTCTTTTCTTGTGAACAGGAAACGCCAACAAACGACATTTTCGTACTATGTCCGATTGTAACCCTCAGAGCAAACAATTTGTTCAGCAGAAATTGAATTCGTCAATGCACAATTAGCGCTTACAAAAATCTTGACATAACAGCCATTGTGGTTGAACAAAAAGTACAGAAAGATTTTTTTAAAGCAATACAATTTCTTTCTTTTTTCAGGAATTAGTTTGCAGTAACAAAAAAATACAGAAGGCTAGTTGTATGGGAACGAAAAAAAAAGAAATAAATAAACACTCCTAAAAACAATAGGCCTATACATCAGCTCGTCCCAGAGAACAGCACCTTGTACAGTCAGCTAAATAAGGGAATGTTGCGGAAAATATATCTGACGTTTCAGGTCATTCTATTCCTTTCGCTCAGAAGATTTTTTGAGGCGGGAACAGAATGAGCCAATCAGTTCAAGACTCAGGTTATTTACATGTCATTTCCTTAACAATAAAACGTCCAGATAAGAAAACAATAGCTGTCATATCAAGGTGTATAGACCTTGCCAAGAGTGTGTTGAGCGCTTTATTTGTAAGCTTTTTATGTATTGGGTGAATGAAAATGAAAAAAGAAAGAGGGGGTGGACGGTTACAGAAAGAGAGTGTATGTGTAAGAGAGAAAGGGAGGGGAGAGGGGGGGGGGAATTGAGATGAACAGAGGAGAGAGCGGGAGAGAGAGAGAGAGTGGGGTATAAGGGAGAAACACGCGGAATGGAAAGTGTATAGAGAGTTCATGTTTTACGTGCGCACGCATGTGGATGCATGTCTGCGGTGACAGAGATTCGCCTGAAGTTTTACAAAAGTATCACACCTTTTTACATCATTTGAGAATTTTAGCTCCAAAGGAAAAGTTTCGATCAAAAGCAGTGACAAGAACGAACATGCATAACAGTCGATTTTAGGACAATTGAGTGTCAAATCCATGCCAAACTCCTTCAATCGGACTTTTGACACGCAATTGTTGACCCAAGATTTAGCCATGAAGTAAGGGAAAGTCAAAAATTCCAAATTTCTATGCATTATTTCTGTGATTCTTTACAAATTTTTTAAGTATTCGGGGCGGGGGGGGGG
>NW_004798266.1:50724-51794 GCF_000002075.1 Aplysia californica | reverse complement strand
GGAAGAAGAAGAAGAAGAAGAAGAAGAAGAAGAAGAAGAAGAAGAAGAAGAAGAAGAAGAAGAAGAAGAAGAAGAAGAAGAAGAAGAAGAAGCTCTTTGCGCTTTGCAATCTTTTATTACCCCAGCAGACCTGATAGCATTCTGAAACAATCTCAGCATCCTCGAAAGCATACAGTGCAAGCTGCCATGTTGCGGTTGCTATAACACTAACATACTGACAAGATATTTCGCTAACTGTGGCGGGGTACCCATTCCCATATGGGCGAAGTGACGAAATTCACGCAAAGTGCCATTCCCAACCTGAGGCTTGAACCCCCGAACCCGCAACAGTGCAAAAGTGTTAACCTCTTAAGGGTGGCAAAAGTAGGCGAATGCTATAAAAATGTTGACATGCACTGCTCTACAGCATGCTCTGTGCACTTTATAACTGCATGATTGCATTATACCCCCAGCAGGTTCTAGAACACTCAGAATCAGGGTCGGCGTCTCGGGAAGCATACATTCGTATTAAACCAAAATGTTAATATTACCTAAAGATTTCCCTGCTATTGTTTTATTAAAACACTCTCAACCAAACACACCGCTAAGTTAGAATTACAAAGTTCTATCTGCTCAGTACCTAGTTTTGAGAAATTTGGCGGTTGTTTTTTGTTGTTTTTTTAAGCATTGAGTATCATAGCTTGTCATGCTTTTTCGAATGCAGTTCTTTGACTATCTTTATGACGATTCCGAATAATCTTACAATTTTGATATAGCAGTTCGAACATTAAAGTTTCTAACCTCATTGTCTCAATAACTCAAAACGGCCAAAAAATGTCAGATAAAACGTTGTAATTCTAAGGTAGCGGGGCATGCCTAGCTATAAAGGATCAAGCTGAACAACCAGCAAAGTCTCATGATTAACACAGAGCAAGTGCTGGTCAAAGCATACTGTGGCAAGCGCACATCATGGCGACAAGGATTTACAACTGACAGACAAAAGTAATACGTTATTATTACATTGGTTCTGCGCCTATTTCAGCACTGCTACGTTACTTCTTTTGTGTTCTACGAATCCCTGCTAGAGCTCG
>NW_004798266.1:49722-50624 GCF_000002075.1 Aplysia californica | reverse complement strand
GGGGGGGGGGACCGACTGTAAGATCTCCATCTCACAATGCAGCTGACTTTTACTTACATTGCGTTTTAGCTACATAATACTTCGAATTATCCCTTGCCTGACTGACAGCTACCTACTGGTTTCTGGAGTACTCTTAGTATCTTATACTGAATAGAACTGCTTCAGTCTTGGATTGGAACAAATCTTTTTTAATTATTTTGGCCGGACGGCTGTCCGAATGCATTCTCTTTTCGATTTCAGAACCACAAGGGGATCATAACGAGCAAAACTCCCACACCCTTAGGTTATTTCATTTTTAAGAGCGTCCAACCTTACATCATTCACTATGCGATGAGGGAGAAGAAAAATGAATGTGTGTGTGTGTGGGGGGGGGGGGGATTAAACACTACTCAAGCAATCAAATCTTTAAAATACCCATTTCGGTAATCGAATCAAGATTGCCGGTTTTAAAACCCAGTAGGGTACATACCAAAACTGTGCTAAAGATAGACACACATAAGATATAATTTTATTGAAAACACAATGATAACAGACTTTTTGCGATTGCAGTTTTCTAAACGACCCTAAGAAAGAGTAACAAGCAAGTTTACGGGGGAAAAAAGACTTACCTTGACCAATCGTCGTCGTCCATCGGTGAAAAACTCAGATCGTAAAGCTCAAAGCTTGTTTAAAACACATCCATCGTAATCCAGATAGAATGCAAAGAGTTTTTTTAGTTCAACACTTCTCGAATTGTTTTCACTTGTAAATAGTTTCTTGCGTACATTTCGTTACACAGAAATGGCCTACAAAACGCAATAATATGCCTTGTAGTTGAACCTTAGAATCCTATTATAGGAAACATGTATGATATGTATAACACGTATGTATATACGTATATGTGTGTATGTGTGTGTGAGAGA
>NW_004798266.1:43315-49542 GCF_000002075.1 Aplysia californica | reverse complement strand
CCTATTACGCATTCAATACACAATAATAGATATGTATATGTTACATAATATGTAAACGTGAATATTTAAATATTATAAATTTATTTGTATATGCACAGGCGTACGTTTTGCGTGTCCATGTATGTTTCTGTCCATGTATGTTTCTGCGCGTGAATATGTATACATGTATATGTATGTGTGTGTGTGCGTGTGTGCGCGAGCGTGCGTGAGTGCGTTATTTGTGCATCGACTGAATGAAATTCTCAAAAAAATATCCCAGTCTCTCCACGTGGTAAGTTCACAGTAGTTTTTTCTTTGGAAAATCGACGAAAGACGAGGTAAAATGTTTTTAAACCTAGTACAGGCACGGTCTCCAACCAGAGAGTTTGAAAGCAACAAAATGTCTATGTTCATTAACCTTCCTTTTCGCAGACACCAAAACCCAATTGCAACAATCCGACTAAGCCATGAAGTCTATTTATTACCTTTCAATCCCCCTCAGGTACTTACAGAATCGACGCTTCCGACTCAAAGCAAGAAAACCGCGATCGACTTTTTTGACAAAATTCTACCCGTTCCTGTATGCGTTATCTGTCTGAGGTTTCTCTTTTCTTGGTTATAATACGAAAGCTATCAGAAGAGATAAAAATAAAATCTTTATATAGTAAGCCTTCATAAAAGAAAAAGAAATAAAACTCCGGAGTTATGTTTGATTTTTTCCACTCTCCAATTGAAAAGAATCTGACTTGCAAGATGAGAACATTTTTGAAAAAAAAGAATAACTTAACCGACCAATTAAAAAGTATAAGAACCGGTTGTCAAAGCTAAATCTGGGGACGTCTCCTGTCTGGGACTGAGTGAGAGTGTGTGACTGCACAACTCCAAGGTCCCCGCCACGTAGCCAGGCGTTGAGAGGATTAAATATGTATCTCAGCACAACGCAACTGTTGATTAAACTAGGCACTTAATTCAGGAAGAGAACGGGGAGTTGCCAGGTTCTGTCACGTGGTGTGACGTAGGTAGAACTGCACGCCGGCGATGAGAGTAGTACATGTCTTTATTGTGTCACGACGCAGTGGAATCAGACGCTCGTCAACTTAAGGGCTCGTGGAGTTACTGGTATAACTCTTCGAAGGAAAGAATCGAAAACTATAAATGTGAGGCAGCGTGATGAAATCAGGTGCTCGTCAAAATAATGTCTTAAAGCTTTTTCATTTGCCTTGCCTTTGATGGGGAAAAATATCATTTACCTGGGATACAACTCGATATATTTGCGATTCAAGAAGACGGATTTCGCCAGGTCTAAGGGGTAAAATTAACGAGAAAATGGAGGCCAAAATGTTGTTATTTCCTTACCTTGAGAGTCTATGGAAATAGAAAATTTACATTTTTGTATGCCTTTAATTGACATTTTTCAGTACAATCCACATAGAAATGTGTTCTTAAAAGGACATGGAAGTTGCTGAGCCAAAAAACAAAAATTCGATAAAAGAAATTCCCAAACCTACTGGAAAATGCCGGTATTTTCACTTTCATTATTTTGACGAGCACCTGATTTCATCACGCTGCCTCACATTTATAGTTTTCGATTCTTTCCTTCGAAGAGTTATATAAAGCTTTACTGGACAAAGTAGTACGATAATATTGTTTTGATCGGACAAGATTCAGGGCTGAGAGATCTTTTTATCCAGGTTAGTCATCCCCTCCACCCACACACACACACACACAAACACACACACACACACACACACACACACACACACACACACACACACACACACACACATACATACATATAAACACACATACACACACAAACACACACACACACACACACACACAAACACACACACACACACACACACACACAAACACAAGGACGTGTTTTTTAAACTCTCAAATCAAAACGTGTTTAATTTTACCTTTTCACAAATAAATCTTAAAGTAAGAAATAGCAAAATCAACAACAACAGAAACTATCCTCCAGAAATCCTACTCCAACACCTCACATGTGACAGAATTTAAAAAGCAGTTACATCCCGATGACGTATTCCGTCGCGTTCATCCAAGTATCACAAACAAAACACAACGAAACAGATCGTTAAATGCCGCTCCTCCGAACCAAAGAGCCCCCTGTTCAAACCGTTCAGAAACGTTTTTGCAGATTCCGCGCCAATCTCCGGAGAGCCGCCCCAGCCGCTCTGGGGCGTAGAGGGCGTTTGTCGGCCAATAAATCAATTGTATTGATTCGCCCTTCCCTTCCGAGGCTTTTTTCGGGTATCTTATTAACGCTGTCAAGGTGGGGGCCGTGCTTAGTTTAAGCCTCAGTGCAAAGTCATTAGAAAGTGATATTCTTTGTTGGGACGTTAATTTATTCTCGGCGTCTCTGTTCCTCTCGTTCGACATTGATGTTTATGGAGTTCTTATGCTTACGAGAGCGTAAGAAACTGGAAGATTTTGTTTCACTTTAGAAACAAACAAAAGCTAACAGGCTATCTCTAGCAATTGTAACAAACACGAAAGACGGTATCAGTCATACTTGAAAAGTGTGAGAAACTGTATTGGTTTAACGCCCCTTGCAACACTGCAACCTCCGAATAATGAACATCTCCAATTAGACAGAGCCAAATGGGAAAATATGTGCAAAGTCCAAAGCACACAAAGTCGAACCCCCGAACTCACAACCTCTGGATAACTGGTTCAGTAGCTTAACCATTTGACTACCAACCGCCGCCGAATCATGCATGTACTTTCTCATGCCAGAAAACTGTTTTAATAAATGTATGTTCGGGAATCTTACCCCAAAACTTCCCTCGCAAAATGATAGTGATAGTAATATCGCATTCGCAAAGGCACAGACATAGCACGTTCACATCAAATGAGACCGAAAGCGGAATCGAAGACTTTCATTGCACGTTTATCGTTATGAACTTACTCACTTTTTTTCTAACCAGTTGCTGCCTCGTCTATTTCATTGCGTTTCAACTATGTATTTGTGTTACGTGTGCTACTTCTACAATAGAAACAACAGTGGTAGGGATTGCCTCCCAGGAGCAAATGCACCCGTGAGTTGCTATCAACTGCATTACATAATAGCGGTGATAGTATCATTGGCCTCTGACCTTAATAATGATGGAAGCCCTGTTTGCTGAACCTGACCAACACCACATTATCTGACACGTTATCAAGCCGTAATGCATACTTGATCGTGGCCACAGAAACACACACACACACGCACACACATAATATACACACACAAGCACACACACACACACACACACACACACACACACACACACACACACACACACACACACACACACACACACACACACACACACACACATACACACACGCACATACACACTCGCACTCACACACAAACGCATATGCATAACCTCGTTCAGTTTTACCACCTTCACCCAAGCGCTAACGCCCTCTTGAGATTCAAACGAGATCTGGATTCCATTCCTTCCCAGCAAGGGGTGCGGGGCGTGGTTGGCTGTTGTCATGGCATTTCATAAACAAACTGTGCACAAAGGAAAGGATATCTCTTCGATTCTAACGCGTATTAATCAGTTTCTTAGAAAATGGAAATGCGCAGATAAACCCTATTTAGCTTCTATCTTCCCCTATCCCTTTTCCTTTACCCTTTACACTTAGCGCTGGACCCTGTGCTCCGTGTCTAAAGTGAGTCTTGTAGGGCGTTATATCCACACCACTCAGGGAGTCGTTGCCACTAAGACTATGTAAACCACGCCAGGAACCACAGAATAGAGGGGGGGGGGGGGTACTAGCATTGTAATGAGTATTTCGACACGTTCAAAGTCATCACAGTGCATAACGAGAATTGTTACAATACGTCACTAGCAAGCTTCAGTGGTACACCAAATCGTAAACAATATTGCCTGTTTTTCTCATGGCCTGCTTTTTTTTTGGGGGGGGGAGTATTGTTTTGTGTGTTTGTTTGTTTGTTTGTTGTTTGTTTGTTTGTTTGTTTGTTTGTTTGTTTGTTTGTTTGTTTGTTTGTTTGTTTGTTTGTTTTTAACAGAAGTAGTTCATGTACAGCGATTTGTTTGTTTGTTTGTTTGTTTGTTTGTTTGTTTGTTTGTTTGTTTTTAACAGAAGTAGTTCATGTACAGCGAAATCCCAAACACTCCTCACCTTCAGCTAAAAGAACTGAAAACAGTATCCGTGTTTTCGATTGTATCTCAGATCAATAATTACATAGGCTGATTCCGTAGCATTCTTTTTCCCGTACCATAATATTGTGCCAGATGTCCGTTTTCCCATGTGTGTGCAAAAATCAACTGGCTAAAGGGAACATTTACATGATTTTCTCACCCCCACCCCCCCCACCCCACCCCCCACCGGGCTCCCCCTTTTAGAGCTGCTTTTGTTGTAAGTAAACCAGTTTCCTTCCCTAATAAGGTTCCTGGCGCCTTTTTGGCAATCTACCAAATTCTTGTCTATTGGAATACTGGTTTGTCGTCTGGAGCCAAATATAGTCTAAATCAAAGTTATATCGGCCCCCTTTGATCTGAACATGACCTTTCCTTTTCCTAAATCCACAAGTGTTTCCTGTTTTCACTCTTCAGTGTGATTTCAGCGGACATCCATCCTTCTCCTGCCCCTCTAAAAAACTGCCAACAGCCCTTGTCTTAACTTTTCAAATATATTTTCATTGATATGTTTGCTAAAAGAAGACAACCCTGATCAACGATCTTGTCCCGAGAAAACCAATACATTTTTCGGAGTGTAAATGGAAAATGGCGTTTAAAACCTAGCGTCCATGATTCTGCAAAGTAACCAATATCTTCAT
Source organism: Aplysia californica (assembly GCF_000002075.1). NCBI lineage: Eukaryota > Metazoa > Mollusca > Gastropoda > Aplysiida > Aplysiidae > Aplysia > Aplysia californica. The sequence continues at coordinate 44,741 of NW_004798266.1, read as the reverse complement.
TATGGCCGGAACTCAGAGGAGGAAAAGATCTTTGACAAGGTAAACAACACGAAACACTTCATTGTAAACCCTTCTAAGGCTGAATCATTAACTACTTCACTTCTGATCCTTTTCTGTCTAGTTTGAAAAAAGATAAGTGATACCAACTGAAGGTAAAAAAAAGTATTCATAGCCACATTATAGCGCCCATTATTCTGAAAAGAAAAGCTTCAAAGCCTTTGTAGTTTTGTAGTGGAAGGGTTGGGTCTTCAATATTGACAATAAAACCATTGGAAACAAAGAGACAAGTACGTTTTAATGTGTGAGCAAACAAGTACACTGATTGGCAATGGAGGGGGGGGGGGTAACCAGAAAAGAACTTTCATGGCACACAGCATTTCTCCATTTTGTTCTCACCAACACTAACAGTTAACTTTAAAATCTAAAACACAGAACATTTTTGTCGGAATTAACACAAAAGACAAAAGTGTCAGTTGATAGCAATGGGCATGATTTAAAAAAGTACTCTGCACGGCCATTCTTGAGTGAGGAAGTTTGGGGTGTGGGTTTCGTCTTTCAGTTCTTTTTTGTTTGTTTTGTTTTTGGTTCTTTTTTATATCCGTCTTTCAGATAGACACGAATACGAAAAACAAAAGAAAACAAAAGAAAAGAGGAATGGGAGGTAAGGGAGCGGAGAAGGGGAGCGAGACGAGACTGAAATATTTATTATCTGAGGTGTCAGGGCCAAAGACATTGAGCCCGTAACCGTCCAAAGCTACCAGATCAAAGCTAACACTTGATACCGGTATTGATCCGAATAATGGGAGCGTTAATCGCTGAGTCCGAGATATGATGGGGGCTTCTGATCGGCCGTTTTTATAACACTGATAACAGGCGGAACTTTAATATATCAATCTATCTATCTACCTATCTATTGATCCATTTATCTATCCCTTCTGTTCATGAAAATGTCTGTCTGTCTGTTGTCTGTCTGTCTGTCTGTCTGTCTGTCTGTCTGTCTGTCTGTCTGTCTGTCTGTCTGTCTGTCTGTTATTTAGAAGCAGATTTGCGTTCTCTATTTTCAAAGAAAGAATTATCACTTTTCTCTAGTCACCTGGAAAAACGCCAGAAAAGGTTTCATACCGGCTCTCCGACCCTTTTCAAATATCTGAGTCTACGATATTATGATGAGGAAGACAGACTTCTATCTGCCATTACCAAAGCTCTGATAGCAAGATATATTATTATTTAAAATGACGAGATTGCGTGCTGAGTGTGCTTGAGAATAAATTACGACATGCACTTCAAAGTCCCAACGTCCTCGTTCTAAGATTTATCACCTTGTACCACGAGCCAAAGTAAAGACAAGTTTAACACTACTGGTGTAGTGTTCTCGGAAAGAAGGGGAGAGGGGGGGGAGAGAAGAGAGAGAGAGAGAGAGAGAAAA
>NW_004798266.1:41074-43215 GCF_000002075.1 Aplysia californica | reverse complement strand
TCTGTCTGTCTGTCTGTCTGTCTGTCTGTCTGTCTGTCTGTTATTTAGAAGCAGATTTGCGTTCTCTATTTTCAAAGAAAGAATTATCACTTTTCTCTAGTCACCTGGAAAAACGCCAGAAAAGGTTTCATACCGGCTCTCCGACCCTTTTCAAATATCTGAGTCAACGATATTATGATGAGGAAGACAGACTTCTATCTGCCATTACCAAAGCTCTGATAGCAAGATATATTATTATTTAAAATGACGAGATTGCGTGCTGAGTGTGCTTGAGAATAAATTACGACATGCACTTCAAAGTCCCAACGTCCTCGTTCTAAGATTTATCACCTTGTACCACGAGCCAAAGTAAAGACAAGTTTAACACTACTGGTGTAGTGTTCTCGGAAAGAAGGGGAGAGGTGGGGGTAGAGGAAATAGAGAGGGTGAGAGGGAGACAGAGAGATAGATAGATAGATAGATAGATAGATAGATAGATAGATAGATAGATAGATAGATAGATAGATAGATAGATAGATAGATAGATAGATAGATAGAGAGTAAAAAGACAGACAGACAGACAGACAGACAGACAGACAGACAGACAGACAGACAGACAGACAGACAGACAGACAGACAGACAGACAGACAGACAGACAGACAGACAGGTAAGTTTGTGAGCGGGGGAGGAGGGATCAATATATCCAAAATGCTGACAAATATACTGGCGAGCAAAAAAAGTGGGCAGTTTTCCAATCGGTGCTGTATGAGTCGTCTCGCGAATTTTGACTTGGCGATTGACATGCTGAGCCTGTGTCACTTTAGAAAGTCGGTCAGAACAACATTTGTTTATTTTGTTGTTATAAAAAGTGTTTACAACACGTTTGGCCAAAAACGTGTTTTCTCGTTTTTTTCTTGAAAGTTTACAATGCCTTTACTTTTATTCTTTTTTCGTTACACACTTCAACGTGTGTCGGCGAAAAGGCCGTCAAAACTGTTGGGTTTTTTCTTTTCAATTTTGTTTTATACGATGCCTCGTCTTTGTGAAGCGCAACGTCAGGAAGCTCTTGGCATGCTGAGAGCTCATGCGACGGTTTCTGCTGTAGCTAGAGCTTTCAATGTGAAGAGAGATACTATCCAGAAGCTAAGAATACACTTCCAAGCAAGTGGTTCGGTTAGTGACACTCCGAGGTTTGGTCGTCCTCGTGTCTCTACTGTGGTTGAAGACAATCGGATCAGAGTTCCAGACTTGCAGGATTGGTTTCAAACAGCTTTTAAAACTGTCAGAGATTGGGCTGGGCGTAAACCAATCAGCCGCTTCACCGTTTGTCGACGTTTGAAAGCCCACTGAATCGTTACCCGACTCCCACCTCGACGCATTCGTCTCCTCCAAAGACACCGTCATGCCAGACTCAACTTGACACGTCTGCATCGGCGATGGCTAAACCGCCAGTGGAACAGAGTGATGTTGTCTGACGAGTCCATATTTCTTTTGGATCACCACGATGGAAGGCAGAAAGTCTGCCGGAGACGTCATGAACGTTATTTACCTCAGTGTGTCAGTGCTGTTGCTGACAAACGTAGCATTATGGTATGGGAATCCATAAAGCACCTCTGGAACAAGAAGGAAAAGGAAATTCGCACACTTTGGCCACCCCACAACTGCAGCAATCACTAATTGATGCTTGGAATAATATTCCCCAGCAATTTATCCAACGACATAGGCAATCCATGAAGTGGAGATGCACTGTAGTCATCAATGTTGGTGGGAAATACACCTGTTAATAATTGTGAGATTTTGAACATTCGAATAGGTGTTATTAATTTCTAATAAAAGGTGTGCTTTTGATCGTTTTTCTTGGTCTTTTTGTCTGCACTTATTGAGAAAATGGCAAGCCTTTCAAAATCCATTGGCACTACAACGGCAAAGAAGGGAAATAATGCACAGAACAGAGGGTGCCCACTTTCTTTTGCTCGTCAGTATACTATGTTGTAATGTATGGTTTCAAAATCCAAGCACGGTAAGAATTGTTTTTTTCCGTAAAAGAGAAGTAGCTCATCTGTATGGCGTCAAGGGTAAACCTACTGAGTATTCAGAAAACAAAAATAAACAAAAAGTGTGTGTGTTTGTGTGGGGGTGGGGGGGGGTGTGTGTGTGTGTC
>NW_004798266.1:33961-40539 GCF_000002075.1 Aplysia californica | reverse complement strand
CCCTAACAATTACTTTTCTGTACTTGAGCCCCCTCACACTCACACTAAAACAGATCAAGTAAGATCGACGTAAACGAACATTGACGCCAATGGACAAAGAGACTTTTAACGAGTCTAAAACAAAGCGTGCCTCGTAGCTGAATCATGAGTTCCCATCACAGAGACAAACAACACCACACCCTACAACTTTCATCTCTTTTTTTTTTTTTTTTTCTTTGCAGAAGTACCTGAGCCTAGCTCACTCAACGCCAAGCAACACACAATATAAAATTACAGCTCTCTCAATCGAAATAACCGTTAAATATCGGGACAGCCCCCTCCCTTTCCTTATTAACTCAGTGAGGACCTGCATCTTTCGATCACTGCATTATCGATCATTGTAGAGATCGATAACTTTTGTCGTGGACCTGTGAACAAAGCGTCACCTATCCACTTCTACAGCTAGGACAAAACGTAGAAAGCCAATCACTATTTGGTTTTATTGTTGGGCTCATTCAGAGGCGGTCTCTTTAACTAAATTTCTCCTTCCTAAAGGTCGAGGTGCCAGTGTTTGTTCGTTCAATATTATCTTTTTTTAGGTTGTTTGGACGACTCTTTGAGAGTGGGTGTCGGTTTTTTTTCCTGTTTTTCTGTTTACTTTTGTTTGTGGGATTTTCCGGGGAGAATACATACCCGGACTCTGCAGTTGTCAATCGATAAGCATAAACGGAAGAACGTGGTGGTCAACACAGAATCAATATCGTCCCTGTGCTTCTCCAAACAGGAAAGCCTGGAATTTTTAGATTTTCATCTTTTTTTTTTTTTACTATCTGTTAGATGGGTACCTCATTTTGTTCAGGAGCTCACTAAGTTTTAACACGAAGAAATTGTAATGTTTAACTTCAAAGAAGTGAGGCGAATATCATGTTTGTTTCTGGTTTCTTTTGAAAAATCACTTTCAACAGACTTGAACATTTTAAAAATTACAATGACAGTATGATTTTACATGGTTCTTGAAATCATGTTTTCTCTCCAGGCAGTGCGTAACTGATATCTTTCTTTTTATTGTTAGCACTATAAAACAATTATATTGAATGTTTTGAGCAATAGAACTTGTCAGACTACACACTCTGAAATACGAGACTGCTCAGACGAACAAAGATCAGAGGAGAAAATTTAACTCACAAGAATAATTTGTAGAGTTTACAAGCGGGAAAAAAAGGGTTTGTTACAGGTATGTGGCGGGAACTTTCACGAATCTACAAACGAGCGCGCACACTCAAGCACACAAGCACACACTTTGCCAGTTCAAAAATGTAATAGGGAAACAAATCCATACACGAGTATAATTATGACGATATCGCACAGATGTCCTCCTCCGACTAACATCGAAATAATATAGATCTAGAACTAATCTATAAAAGAAGCCGGTGACAATCGTTCCTGAAAACGATAACGACGATTATTATAATATTTACAATGTTTGCAATAAGCGAGAGTAGAAAAAATGCGAGCCGTTTCAATTTGCTGTCACGTTTAAAATTTTGTTTGGGTTTTTGTTTTTACTTTTCTTTTTTGCCCCTCTCTTTTTCTTTTGTGCCACGAAAAATAAAGTGGAAGATTATCTCACTTTAGGTATGTTATTTTCTTACCCTACGCTGGGCGTCTTCCGAATCATTCTCCATTGCTAAGCTACTTCACTTGCTTTTGACACTGATCAAAATCAAGTAGAGGCAAAGATTTACTTCATCGACGCCGAAAGCAAACCGACTGGCTTTTTAGAACTGTGTGTCAACAGTCAGGAAGTCAAGCATGTATAATAAACTCAAGCGTCAACTAAACTCGAGCTAAGAATATAAGAACACAATAAACGTCCCATAAATAAGTAAATCTTTGGCCTCATATCAACGGTATTGACAAAGGAGGGTTTTTTTAGAAAGCCTTCGTTCTGCTTAAGAAATCCACCCGCATTGGAGCAGACGCATTGACAAACCCACTTGGAGTTTTCCAGTGAAAAGAAAGGAAAATATCGACTTTCCTCGACGTGGTGCAAACAAAATATTGAACGTGTCAATGCTCACAACAAAACATTTCAAAAGAATGTGTCAAAAACCGAAATGTTGAATTGCGTTGGGGACATTTTTGTAATGTTAGGCAAGGAGAAAAAAAGAATACTCTCAATGAAGTCTCGTTGCTTTGTCAAAAGGGAATTGGCCTGTACATGCTCTACAAAAATGTCAAACACACTGAAGGGCAGTTGATCGAAGTTCACTTTTTTTTCTCAACTGTTGCAGGAGACGACATGTAATCCCCATACTGTTTATTTGTCCATACAATCAAAATGCAATAGGCCTTCGGGTAAACATCAAGGCACGAAATAAATCTTCAACGGATAAGTCAAAGTGTCATGCTAATTTTTTTTTTTTTTTTTTTCGTGGAACCTTTAAGATATTTGCCTGCGGCGATTTTTTAACACTAACATTTCAAAACAGAAATAGAAGATTTAAGTGAGTTCAATTTGCTGTTGTCGCTGGTGATGTTTTTCCCCCAGATGTTCGTTTGTTTTTGCTGTTATTTATTTTATTTTATTTTTGTTTTTTTGTTTTTTGGGGGGGTTGTTCATTTGTTTTCTTTAAGGCCGTATTTTGTTGTTGTTGTTGTTTTGTAGTTGTTGTTGTTTTTGTGGGGGGGTTTTGAGTGGTGGGTGCTTTCTGTTGTTGGTTTTTTTAATGTTTTCTACCGCTACTCCTTGGCTCCTTTTTACTGCTGTCTTTCAGCCACACCCTTGATCTTCTGGTAGGAAAGATCTACGCCTAGCCTTCTCGAACAAGGGCAAAAAATCTCGAAGGGCCCGTTCGCAAGTAGCGCACGTAAAAGATCCCTTGGCAGTCTAAAATCTATAAGGGTAGGCTTCGGCCGCCACACGGGGAAAATTCAAAATTTCTTACCAACTGACATAATCTAATGTGTCCTGCGCGCTCATACGACCTGATGCAGTTGCGAGTGCCGTTAAACACTTAAAAGAAAAGAAAAACTACTGTGAGCAAAAATTGTTTAAAAGGTGCTTCTATTTGAGAGACGCAACAAAGCGCGTTTTTCGGAAGCCTTTAGTGGCGCCTACATTACCGGGCCTAGATTACTTGGAGAGGAGGGTAAAAGAGAGAACCATCTTGCAATATACAATCTTAGATCTTATTTTTTAGTCATTTAACTCAGCATCATTGTGCTCAATATCAATGAAGATGATTAAAAGATTTACACTGCAAGACAGCTATCTTTGAGATACACACAAAACTTCCTTACTGGCAAAAGTTGCTATTTGGGTTTTTAGTCCAACTGCTAATCGTTCATTTCCTTGGGATATGTATAGTACATTGTATACAAAGAGTAAGAGCCAAAACACATGAATTGCAAGGTATAACAGTATAGCTTGTTTACACATAAATCGGGACAAAAACAAATCCCTCCGTGTGATCTACTCATGTCTTTACATGTTAGTCTGACTTTTGGATGATCAACAGAATCTAAAGACCCATTAATGAAGGCTACTGCAAACTAAGGTTCAGACACGTTTTCTTTGATGTCAGTTTAAAGGGGGGTAAAAAGAATAATAGGGGATTTACATCATGCACCTAAATCATTAAAAAGCTAGCTTATTGTCATCTACACCACGCTTTAACGCACACTTATGAAACAATGTCAAACAAACGGACCTTCGAGGCTCACTTGATATCATTATCTAAACAGCCCCCGAAAGGGAGGAAGGGATGGTTGCTGGGGATTATGTGCATGCACTGAAATGTGAGGGCAGCGTGGTGTCACTGTCTCAAAATGAGCAATTTACACTTGTAGGCTTGGTTACTGTAAATTATTCATTGGAGTGATTCTGTGTCTGCTCGAAAAGGACAGTGCGCAATGTCGGGCCCAAATCAGAAACATTTTATTACTTCATCAAGAATTCAAAATATGTAGTTTTGTTTGGTAGCCAACCCAAAGGAATGCTAAGCAAAGTTGCGTGCGCATTGGCAAATTGATAAATGAACTGGAATGTTTTGGAGCTTTTTTAAACGCGGACAGACGAAAGCAAACAAGCAGTAACAGTACTCCCTATTTCTCTGACAGCGTTGGCAGCGGCCCACAATGTGCTTATGGCTGAAGCAGCTGTCATTTTTTTTTCACTTCTTTTTTTTTTTTGTTTTTTTTTTTTGTGTGTCGCATTCATATTATGACATATTCGCACTAAAGAAAGGAATCGGCTATACACTGGTTAGGCAGTATTATTCGTTCGGATCTGATAAGAATTATAATTAACGTGGCATTAATTACTGCTCACTGATATCGAAAGCTTGTCGTGGATCTAGAACAAGGTGAGGTTGTGGTTGAGGGGACGGGAGAAGAGAGACAGGGTGGGTGTGTAAAGGGGAGGGGGAGGGAAGGAGACTGAGGAAGGGAGAGAGAGGGGGAGAGAAAGAGAGAGGGACATAGACAAATCCATATAGAGAGTGAGAGAGATGGAGAAAGAGACAAACATAGAGACAGACAGTAAGACGGAGACAGAAAGGGGAAGGGGGCCGTGGGGGTTTTAAACTGTTCAGGGTAGATAAGCAGGATATTGATTTGTGTACCAAATGATATGAAATGGTTATGTCCCTTCGTTCTGAGCTTACGTTCATTTGATTTTGATTTTTTTTAAATACGAGGAGTGGCGGCGGGTTGTGCTTGTGTATAATTATGTGGGGGGAGGGGCAGTGGACTTCCTTTGAAAGCTTTTCCAACTTTTCTGGAGTGGTGTCAGCTCGTTTTGACAAGGAAATACTGGACTCTAAGACAGGGGACTGGGGTTTGAATGCGTCTCAGAGTCATAGCTATCCGAACAACTTTAGACCTCTCAGACTCGCTTAGGGGGCTCTCGTGGCCTAGAGGTTAAGGTGTTGGCCTCTCATTCAAAGGTCCCGGGTTCGAATCCGGGTAGCGACCAAAAATTTTTCTTCTCTAAAATTGTCTCCTTTCACCTCCTTTCCTGCTCTCTAGCAATGTTCTGTTGTCTGCTTTCATTTCCACTTTCTGTCCCCACCCCCTCCTTTGCCCCCTCCTCTGGGCTCCTGACTCTTTCTGCAGCCTTTCTACTGCTACTCCTTGGCTCCTCCTTACTGCTGTCTTTCTGCCACACCCCTGATCTTCTGGTAGGAAAGGTCTACACCTAGCCTTCTCGGACAAGGGCGAAAAATCTCGGAGGGCCCGTGTGCAAGTTGCGCACGTTAAAGATCCCTTGGTGGTCTAAAATCGATAAGAGTAGGCTTCGGCCGTAAAACACTTTACAAAAACAAAACATGACTCGCTTAATACAGAATGAAAAAAGCAGCCCAGAGCACTTTGTACCGCAAGGCTCGTAAAACTAACATTGAAATCCAATGTGAGTTATAATCATTTATTGAATGAGTCGCCTCTCAGTTAGTTGTAGTCAAGTAGTTTAAAGAAAACATGAAAACAGTCTTCTTCGATATTGAACTCCACTACGTTTGAAGCGTTTCTAGGCGTTAATCTTTTACGGGTTTATAATTTCTGACGTTTCAACTTGAGCATTTCAGGTACAAAACTGTTCAAAAGTTACGACTAGAAGCGGAAAAAAGAAAGGCGGTGTTTTATGACTGTAACGATAAATATTTTACAAACCCATCGACACAGTATAAATCATATAGGAGCCTGGCTGCTCCTAAGCTGACTGTCAGGACTAAGCCGGGATAAGAGCAAAAATAAATCCCAGCGGATAGACGGAGATACTCAAAATTCAAAAAACAAAATCCCAGCACGGGAATCGTAGCAACGTATTCTTAGTGGGGATGTAAAGCATTTACCACTGCATGACAGACAGACGGCACCTGACGTTTTGCCCCCATCGAGGAAAAAAACACAATAAAATAACAATGACGCGAAGAATCAGGGACAACATCGATATTAACATTCCTAATGTACGCGTTTGACTCCTCTGGTAACCTGGGAAGGCAACCAAGAGATGGAATGTTGGAATTTAAACGTCATTCTCCGATTGGACCGAGTCCAGTAGCTGGAGAGAATTGAAACTGAAAAGCTTAACTTGAGTTAAAGAATGTCCCTCTATGGGTATTCAAACTAGGGATCATTAGCATCGCAGTTCTACAATGAATGTCATCAGCTGAGGAGACGACCCAGAACAGACAATGTGGAAAATGTAAAGAAAAACAAAAATTTACTCACTTTTCAATGTTCTCTGGATTTGCAAAGCTTTTCCGTCTCACTTTTCCTGGGTTCTCTGCGGAGTCATTCTGAGGAAGAAAATGTTTCAAAATGAAGATACACCGCTTTTAAAAGATGGTGAATGAAAATCGTGCCTTTTTTTTCTTTTCTTTTCTGGGAATTAATGCTTCGTCGTATATATGCACATCCTCATATTCATCCTCTTTTTCATTCATTTTACACTTCTCTTTTCTCCTCCTTCTCATCCTCCATCTACTACTACTCCCCCTCCTCGTTTCTTCTTCTCCTTCTTCTTCCTCTTCTTCTTCCTCTTCTTCTTCTTCCTCTTCTTCTTCTTCTTCTTCTTCTTCTTCTTCTTCTTCTTC
>NW_004798266.1:32351-33861 GCF_000002075.1 Aplysia californica | reverse complement strand
CATATACACGAGAGATGAGCTAGCATAGAAGCGAGTGCAGGAGACCTTAAGATGTTAGGCTTGATCCAAAAGAATCTTTTTTAGTTTTAATAAGTGTTTAACGGCACTTGCAACATAACAAGGTCATATTAAGTGCCGAAGATACCAGGAGTTAAAAGAGAGTAACAAACAAACAAAAAACGGAGTGGAGATAAAGACGATACATGTTTGACAGGAAAGAAGAAGTAAATCACAGCAGAGCACCCGCCAACCACCCATTAACTCATTTTATGTTGATTCCGTGTGAATGGGTTCCAAACCCACAGGACGAGTAGCGACGGGGAGGTCGAAGGAAAAATAAATAAATCAAACAACAACAACAAAAAACACAAAAACCAACAACCAAACATACCAATACAAGGCAGAAAAATCTTATTATGTGTACATCCGAGTATCACATCTTGTTAGTATTCAAACAGGTACGAGTGTGTGTGTGTGTGTGTGTGTGTGTGTGTGTGTGTGTGTGTGTGTGTGTGCACGCGCGGGCGCGTGTGTGTGTGCATGTGTGCTGTGTGTGCGTGAGTATGTGTATGCATGTGTGTGTGTGTATGTGTGCGTGTGGGGAGGGGGAGGTGTATGTGTCTATGCGTGCGTATGTGTGTGTGTGCGCGCGCGCGCGCGTGCGTGTTTTGAGGCCTTGTTCTTACAATATATACCAGGAAAGTAGTTGAGCCGAATGACCTTATACAGTAACCTTACCTAACACACAAAGAAATAGCTGTCGTATTGCACCAACACACGCAAGCAAAACTTCTGAATGCCTCTACGGGCCCTAGGCCTACATCGTTAACGGATTTGTTGTTTTAATGAACTACTGTTTGTTCGATTTTTTATTTTTTTTGTTCCTTTTGTTCTTGGGGGGTTAGGGGTTAGTGGGGAACTGACCCCTGACTCCTCATTACGTAAGATGTCAGTTTCGGCTGGGGGGGGGTGCGGGGGCGTAACTGTTGAGTTCACTTGTCCAACAACTCCATGTGGACTAGATTTCTATACTTACTTTCCCAGTCCCAGAAAATGAACGACACGCAGCACTTTTCTTGCTGCGACCAGAACCTATCTAATCTTTCAATGTTGTCTCAGTCAGCTCGTCTCCTTTCAAAGATATTGCCCATCGCCCAATAGTGCTAATATCAACACAGTCCTCACCATAAATAGATTCATACTTTCATGAACAGTCTGTAATATCCTGTAAGAGCACCGAACTTTCCTTTGAGGTGAAGTGTTGTTTGTTTGTTTTTTAGAGTCGCCATTTTAACTCTAACTGGGGTACACAGACCCGTGTTGTGACACAATAATATAATTTTGAGTGTGAATGACGTCATCAATAATTAAGGGTAGCTGTAGTCAAATGGTGGGAAAATATTTGCAGTAATGTTCATTATTCTATAATATTATAACGAATAAAATAAGCAAAAAGTTACCGTACAACTGACATTAGTTTCCAGCCCACACTCGTATGTATATATATATA
>NW_004798266.1:30273-31849 GCF_000002075.1 Aplysia californica | reverse complement strand
AGAGAGAGAGAGAGAGAGAAAGAGAGAGAGAAAGAGAGAGAGAACGAGATTGGGTGCTTGTGTGTGTGTGTGTGTGTGTGTGTGTGTGTGCGTGTGCGTGTGCTCGTACGTGTACAGAATGTATTATTAAACTTATATTACATACATATGTACATAATATATAAACTTCTGAGTTATATTCTTTTGATCGTCGGGAACTAGGTAAGAGAAAAGTTCGTTCAGTATGTGGAAATGAGTTTTTTGTTGGGTTTTTTTTTTTTAAGTTGTTGTTGTGTTCCCCATCGTGAAAGAATTATAATGAGTTCAAGCTGACAGATTCAATTAACTGAGATGCACCGGCCTATTTTTTATCCATGTGTTCCGTTTCGCTTCCAGTGAGAAGACAGTTCTTTGTTGTAGCAAACGCATCTCGGAAGCCAACGAAGACAAAACGTGGGGGTAAGGAAAAGGGTGGGTGGGTGGGGTTATGATAAGAAGGAGAGACCCCCTTTGAACATACTCCCCAGAGAAAAGGAATTGTGTCAACAATCCCATGCCTGAATGTTTAGTTTAGTTTTAAAGAGAGTTTTACGGCACTTGCAACACAATAAGGTCACATAAGTGACGAGGAATGGATGCGTTACAAGAAAGTAACATACACAAAAAAGGAGGAGAGACATGGACGATAGATGTTTGATAGGAAAGAAGGAGCAAATCACATCAAAGCACCCGCCAACCACCCACTTGCCTGAATGTGTCATGACGTATGATAAAAAAAGAAAGTCAGCTAACATTTAATTTTTTTTAAAAGATGAAGAAAAAAAACTAAACAAAAACAAAGAAGCTACTAAACCGACTCGTGTGGAGGAAGAAGAAGCAACGGCAAAGACGTGAAACAGTAGGTACAATTGGAGAGTGGGGGGGGGGTAGGGTTAGAGGAAGGAGGGGGGAAGGGAGGGTGGAGAGGAAGAGAAAGAAAGAAAGAAGAAAAAGGGAGGACCTTTAGCAGAGGAAGTGCCAGTAGGACCAGTACCGCATAGTACTGTAGCGTGTTCCCCTCCTTCCTTCCAGGCCCCTGACACTCCACTATCGGGGGGCTGTGCAAACAACAATAACCGATCCACAAATAGCACTGGCCAATCGCCGGGCTGGAAACGGGGCAGCGAAATCCAAGCCTGTGATTCCCCCTTCCCGTAAATAGGCCCGGCTAAAACAAACAATCAGACAAGGAAGGCGGCTGCCGAGTGCCCAAACAGGCTGCCTTCTCTCTCTCTCTCTCTCTCTCTCGCTCCACGACAAAGGAAAGAGGGAGACATAGGGGGGAGAAGGGGAGGGTGGTGGTTGGGGTGGGGTGCAACTTGAGTTGGTGTAGTTTGGGGAGAACAAAAAAAAAGACAGTTGGGGGGAGGGAGGGTCGGTTCTGTGGGGTGTCGGGTATGTGTGCAAGCGTGTGTGTCAGTCCGTCAATGCGCGCGCGCGCGTGCGTGTATTTGTATGCCAGTCACACTGCATGAGTATCCATGTACACTTTGTGATGAAAGAAACAAAAAAGAAAAATAAAAAAAAAAACAACAACAACAAAAAACTAGCACTTGGG
>NW_004798266.1:29106-30102 GCF_000002075.1 Aplysia californica | reverse complement strand
TCTATCTATCTATCTATCTATCTATCTATCTATCTATCTATCTATCTATCTATCTCTAGCTAGCTATACACCTATACCCCGCTACCTGATTGGGCAGAAGAATGACATCATCATCCTCCTCCTCCCCCTCCAGCGGCGAGGGTTTCAGCAGGGCACTGGTAGTCATTATAAATCCAAAATACAGAACACGTCAGAGTTCACATTTCGCCAGAACTTTAGAATTATTTCCTGCAGGCATGCTGACAGCTTATTGCCGATGTGAACACAGACAAAAACTTTTATCTACCTGGCCTGTGCCATAACAGAAATGTAGACTTTGGGCTGTTTTTCTGTTTTGTTTTGTTTTTTTATAGACCACGTCCAGGACACCACGCATCACTGAAAATGAAACTATAGGAATTGGGTGAGGGGGGAGGGGTGAGGGGGGGTGCCAAGCTTGATTTTGTTTTTCTTTCCTGGGAAAACTAAGAATGTTGTGAGCACAAGGGTCACGAAAGTAATTATTTTCCAGACAGGCAAGGCAAGCCAAAAGCTCAAATGACAGAACAGTGTGTGGGTATGTAAACGTGCGGCGTGTAGCTTATTAATTTGACATGTTGGTTACCGATTTTTACTGGAAAACATAGATTAAACTGTACGAGGTGCCAAATTGAAACGCCGCGTCGCGATTGGCCCTAGGCTAAATAAAACGCTGTGGGTCGAATGGTAGTATCTACGTTCTCTAACGTTAGACAACATATACAAGCTGTATACGTTCTCTAATGTTAGTAGAGAACTTAAAAATAGCTCACTCTCTCTATCTAAATGGAAACGAGTCGGCATTGCTGCTTCCACAGTGCTTACACTTTATTTTCTCAAGCTAAGTAGTTTACTTTTGCGAAATTAAAATGCTCGCGAAAGTAAAGCTGTCTACAGTACCGCATCTTGCCTTTACAGCGACGTTAAACCCCTAACAAGCAACCAACATATTCTATCATTCCATCGAGATGGCACCCC
>NW_004798266.1:26502-27891 GCF_000002075.1 Aplysia californica | reverse complement strand
TATAATATATATATCTTGGTAGTAGAGAATCTTTGCCATAGCGACACTGCAGACAGGAAACAGGGCCTACCGAGTTGAACCGTCTTGTTATTGTTATCCAAGCGTCTTTGGACTTACTTGCATGAGAGATGAACTAAGCTACTTTCGTGCAAACGATGTCAGAAACAACTGTTAGTGTTAGATCTAGATCTACGCAATATTGATCGGAATAAGACAAGGTCACAAAAATGGAGTCAAATCCTAGGAGTTTTATTCCAGAAACTGAGAAAGCTTCCACAATTCAGGCAGAGTAGCGATGAAAAGTAGGTTATTAGAAACGATTCTACTAGTATTGTCGTTTCAAATAGTACGGGAGCTATTCAGAACGCGGCGTTTCAAATAGCGCCGACCAATAATGTAAATTTTGAGTTTCCAAAGACTCTTCAGCTATGGAAATTACCAAACTTTGGCATTCATTTCTCTCTAGTTTACCTCTGAAACCAGGCGACCCTAACCTCCTTCAATCGCAAATATTTCGACTTCTATTCAAGATAGATGGATATTGTTTCATCAAAAGCAAGACAAAATGAACAGGCTTTAAGATAATACCAATAACCTCATATGCCCCAAAATGGCGAGCGCCTGATCCCACCAAGTCCTGACACAAAGGATTAAGGTTTTTGCTAAGTAAAACTTATACTAACTATATGTGATGCTGGGGAATTAGATAAAAAGGAAGCATGACGAAAAAATATCGTCGCCCTAATGGTAAAACCGGCTAACCCACAATTTATTTTAATTTTATTTTTATTATTTTTTTGTAATCGACAGAAAATTATCCATTTCATTTGATTAGCCAAAGATGACAGGTCTAAATGTTCTTAAACGTTAGAGAAGAAAGTTTGTATCACATACGTATATCCTTCTTTCTGTTTGAATACCGTATCCCATACGACCCACGTCGGTCCCTGTGTAACCATGGTCGGGACAGCCAACCTTCTGATTTGTCTATGCAATGGGATCGTACCGCTTCACAGCCATCAATTGATATAATATTACTCTTAGTGAGGAATCGCACATAGAAAGCAGGATAAAAAGAGATTCTACGAGGGGTGCATGTTTCGATTCAGAAGTTTGAGTTCGAGTAAAGAGAAGCACGTCGACACAAT
This sequence comes from Aplysia californica, assembly GCF_000002075.1. NCBI lineage: Eukaryota > Metazoa > Mollusca > Gastropoda > Aplysiida > Aplysiidae > Aplysia > Aplysia californica. Next base: position 26,743 of record NW_004798266.1, on the reverse strand, counting down.
AATGGTCATGTAGAGCAGGGGAGAAGCAAGACAGGTTCAGACAGACAGATACAACAAAGGGAAGAGAAGAAGCAGGACCTACCAGTGGCGCCCCCCAACCACCCGTGTTTCGATTTATGAGCATGCTTACTACATGTACGAGTGTTCTAGCAATCGGTGGGTAGGTGTCAATAAACCAAATAAGAAAACATATAAACATGTAGACCCTATAATTTCTAAAAGGAAAATATGAGGTGGGGGG
>NW_004798266.1:11931-26402 GCF_000002075.1 Aplysia californica | reverse complement strand
AAAACATAATATAAATCAATTTGAAAAAAAAAAGATTGAAAAGTAGCCTAGCCTTATCCGAAAGTTCAAATAGGCCATATAGGCTTAATGTTGTTACTTTTTTTATTCGTTAGAGAATGTAGACACTTCCGTGTCGAATAGCCCCGTGCGAATTAAAACGCCGAAGCCCAGATCACGTGTGATTTCCGGTCAGTCGGCAAACTAAACCTGTTGAACTGCACGTCGCATGTTGATGTGACGTTTTCATAATAAGACGATGACTGAAAGACTGACTTTACTGAAAGTTGGAGATGAATTCCTTTGTAAGGATTTTTTTTCTTTTAAGCTGTTCATATATATTCGGATTCTACCAATCAGCCTTTTGTGAAGATTGGAAATAAAACAGTGACTCAAATCAACAAGTTTAACTCTTTATCTCCGGCAAGAACAATTATTGGTAGAGACCTAAGTAACTTTGTATATCGGCACAAACCAAACGTTCTAAAAAAAAAAAAGGCTGAAATATTGCTAGGTTACCATTGCCACCCACTGACATCGAAATTTAAATTATCGACCATCTGTAAACAAAATTTTTCAAAAAAAGCCAGAACCGACAGACATAGGAATTCGTTCGTACCAAGCAGTGCGGCTACTGAACATACAGTGCTACAAATGAAACACGCAGAGAGAGAGAGAGAGAGAGAGAGAGAGATCAGTGATGGGTACTGATACCTGGGGGGGAGGTAACGTAATCAATGATAAATGGAGTACCATTTTAAACGCTGTAAAAGCACAATTATAATTGATTAAAACTCTGAAAGACTGTTCTCTTTTGGGGTGAAGAGGAGAGCATAAAAAATATCAGAGCTACATTTTGAAACAGATTTGTACTCAGATTGGTGAAAAAAAAGGTGAAATGGAAGCCTAAAGATTTAATGCCATCATCAACACTATTAAAAAAGTCCATCTGCGAAAGGACCGAGCCAATCTTTTTTTTCCCCCATGTAAAGTGTCTTTCCCAAGGACACAATGTCGGACAGAACTGAGGCTCAAACCCCCCGAACCCGCAATCTCACGATTACGAGTCCGGTAGCTCAACCACTAAGCTGTACATGTACTATAGTTGCCAACACAAAAAAGTAACCTATCACCAGGAGTACAGAATGAAGATGCAACATACCAGTCTAGAACATAGTCGCCCACAGTGTGTGATGAATACCAAGAGATATGTCAAATCTGAAGTCTTCTTCTTAGCCATTAACTCGACTATGAGAGGACAAAACTTCAAAGCCAAGCGAAAAAAGCATAAGTAATAGTTCTCAAAAGTAAGATGATACATGATGGAGTCCTGCCCAGTGAAGGTAATCTTCATCAAAGTCATTCAACAATTGCCCCAAATCAATTTCTGGAAGTTTGCAGACAAGGTGTTACAAAGACATCAAATAAAGACAACAAGAGACATCATATACTATAGTTTCATGGTTTCTTCCTAGATTTTAATTTAAAAAATCAAATTTAGCATCCATGTCATGGTTCTCACTTGAACACTCTCTTTTTATTTATCTATCTCAGAACTTCTAAAATTGAATTTGCCTGTAGAATGACACTGACGAAATCATTTTTATAAATACAAACTTAGCACTGAACATGCAGAGAGAGGTCCTCTCAAACCAGCACAGACACTCAATAATTACTACATGATATGTCTTGTACCTTCAGCATATGTGGTGGAGCAATTAGGCACTTTGCTGTCACACACAGGAGACCCCAGTTCGATTCCAAAAGGGACGAAATATTTTTAAAAACATATGACCTTAATTAAATGTACACACACACACAAAACAACTTTGAACTATATGAGCAGAACATAGTTGACAAAGGGGCAGGGCCTACCCAATTTCACCAAAAAAAATTTCAGTGATAATGGTGACCAAGCAATTGACCCTCCCCTAGTACACCAGATGACTGGGTGAAATGGATGAAAACTTGAAATTGAAAAGGTAACCCAATCCTCAGTAACACCTATCAGCATAAAAGATGTTATCATCTGATAAAAATCTGAAACCTTCCTGCTACCACCCATTATTATCCTCTATGCCCCTCCCCCCCCAAACACACAGTGTGCCATATATTTAAAAAAAGCAGGACGCAGAATTCTTTTCACCAAGTAAAAATATCAACATGAACATACTTGAAATGCCAAGAAATATATGCATAATATAATTATAATTAAGAACGAAATTTGGCTGAGAATCTGTTCCCTATGCGCGTGTTTCACTATGAATGATTGAATGTGTGCAAGACTGTATTTCAAATACATATTCTATAAAAATATACAAAACAAGACAATTCTTTTCATAACGGGGAGTAATCCTTTTAAATGCTTACTGAAGCGAAACTCTTTTGTATTCCCTTACGGCATATATATGCAAGTGATAAGAGGACAGAAAAATAAAAACTAAATTTTTTTCAAAGCACAAAGGAGACCTTTTCTATCTCAACAAAAACAACAGCCCTTTACCCAATTATAAACTCTTTTGAGCAACTTTCTGAGCAATGTAAGCACCATCGCTTTATCACATTGTATTACTTTAAGAAGGGCAAACCTACAATAATGTGAGTAGAAAGAGGAGGAGTAAACAGAAAAATTTCAAACTATGGAGAGCAGACTATGGATTTTATCAACAGTAGTACAAACTTCGTGAAATGATGACAAATATTCCAGAAAGGAATAGGGGCATCATATCTCATTCAATGACTCTGTAAAAATGTCTGTCATTAACAAGGCCTATGCTGCTGAATAATCATGGTCTTCTCAAAACTGCCCTTAAGTGTCACATTTCCCTCTATGTAGATCTAAAAGGACATTAAAAGTTAAGCAAGAAAAAAAAATCATGTAGTATATATATAAAGGCCCCAACTAAGACTGACGCCTTTTTGAGTCACGCACAGTTCACATATATATGACAATATATTCAACAAGGAAATTCATTTACACAGCCAGCCGTTTAATATTTTTCTTGTAGATTCCATTAAAAATAGTGAGCCCTGAGCCTCTTGCATGTTTACAGTTTTAATCAAATCACGCCAGTGTTGGTGGAAGAAAAAAAAAAGCAGCTGTGACCCAGATACCCTCGCTTGCATATTTTTAACCATAATGAATGGAACACTCTAAGAGTTTGGGATCATCTAGTTAGGCTAAACATTTTTTTCAACATTAACCTGCCACTCTGTAAACCCATGGGGGTAGAGGTGAGTAGTTACACAGTTACATGTAAGTAGAATACAACAGACGATGATGAATTGACAAGGTTAGGAGAGAAGGAGGGGTTCAAGCGGGTGCATTCTGCATGCTCTCCCCCCTCTTTATTTGGATGATAGAATTGGCATTGATATTTTGTATAGAGAGATATAATCTAGATCTACTAGATTTAGAGTCTAGAATCTAGTGAAAAGCAACTGCCAAGTCAGGCACTGGGACAAAGTATCCACATTCTAGACTCTAGAGATCTAGATTCTAGATCAACCACAGATCTAGAGATTCTAGATCAACCACAAAAATACAGTAGTGGCAGTAGATCTAGATTCTAGATCTAGTCTAGAAAATCTCTAAATCTAGATCTAGATCTAGCAAAAACTGAATGAAAGTGTGAAGATTAAACCTAGACTAGATCTAGATATCTAGATCTAGATCCTAGACATAAAGTATAAAGAACCTGATTGGAACTGGAAATCAGTTTGGGAATCCCCAGTTTGTAATTTACAATCTCATCATCAGTCCTGTGTGTCGGTACGAAAGAAAATGTAGATACACTGAACCTAGAATCTAGATCTAGATCTAATGCTGATCTTTATAAAAATATCTAGACCTCTATATTTTCTCTGCAAAGCCCACGGATGGGGGTGAGCTGAATGAAATAAAAATAGATCTAGGCTAGCCATCTCGACTTGAAAGTTCAAGCTCGATGATCAATGAACTGAAATGAAAGCGAAAGTTGGAAGAAGAAAGAAGACAAGAAAGAATGAATGAAAATTTCACTCTACCAAACATTTGGCGATTAAAAAGTTGTTCAATTAAAGTAGAAAGTACAAACATAACAATTAGCCCCTTTTCACGCAATTCTGTACTCAATCATCGATATGATTGCTATGCGATTGTCGATAGGCACAGCTGTACAACCTATGAATTGCAGCGCGAACGCGAAGTGGGGCATCACATGGAAAGGGGGGAAAAGTCATGCCTCTTTTTCGATCGACCCACTTTTGGACACACAAAAAATGTCAACTACACGTGAACAAGGCGGTGAAAATAGCACATTCATTTTTCATTAATGACAACTACAGGGTAAAAACTTACCATTGAGAGGAAACCAGCTTGAATTGTTTTCGTCTTTTCTGAAACAGTTATCGGCAAAAGGCATTCGTCTTCGAAGGCAACATTATGAACACAACAGAGGGGTAAACATAAACATATTAATCCGCGATGCATAAACAATCATAAAAAATGTGTTAAAATATTACATTCATACACATACTCTTTTCAGTAACAAATAATATGTAGATGTCGAAATGGGCTCAAAATATTTCGGAAATGAGCGTTTTTAAGGTGTAACGATTGTTGGGCTGTGGGTTATTTGGTCTCTGAGCGGAGGACGCTTGTTTTTTCTGGGGGTACACCGGCCCTCCATAGTGACGTCACATGCACCTGCTGTGTAAACAGAAAACAACAAACAAAGGCGAAGCCTTGCCGAACTCTCCTCGTCTTACTTAATCTAAATCTATGTGTCTTACTCTTCTTACAATACTTGAAAAACTTTTTGACTAATATAGCAGCAATGAAAACAATCTATAACTTCTTTTTTTTTTTGAAGGCGCGTTTATTCCTGCGCCCTTTTTTAATTTTAGTTTTTGCACTAATGATTTCAGTAATCCGATAGACAGTATAAATCGAAGCAGATTACTTTCAACTTCAGGATAGATGGGAACAATTGCAATTATCCTAAAACTACACTTTCTTATTTCTCTTAATTCACAAATTAATTTTAGTCTGTAGTCGTGTTTTATTGATAAAACTACATTAAAACTAGCCCATACTTCTGTGATTGTAAATGTGTGGGCTGGTTTTCTTGTACGAACCACAACGATCATTTTGTATGACAGATTTTTTTAAAGTAGAGAAAACGTAACATCCATATAAACCAATCTACTCTTTACAAACTAAGATGTTTCGTGCTTTGCATAATGCTTTTCTGAACCAATTCTTTTATACAAAATTTTTAAATCGCATTTTTCTTACAATGAAAACAAAGCGAGAATTAGAAGCTACGGGAGGTAACTCTTATAATGTGTTTCGATATAGGCTAGTGTATACTTCCGGGGCAAAATGCAAAAATAGAGATTGTTGATGTTGTGTACTTTCGTTTTCACGAATTCATCTTCAACGTTCGTTGTTTTATCTTCATAATACAGTTATTTGATCAACCATACAGAATCTGGATCTAGATCTAGATGTCTAGATCTAAAATCGAGCATATTTTTACTCTTCTTTTCATACCGAATATTTGGTGAGCCTAATAATTGTCTTCAAAAGTTGTGAAAGAACTCTTTTTAAATTTTAAAGTTAAAGTCAGTGTCAGTGTAAATAGCCTCCTAGGCTAAGAAGACAAGAGTTCACTAACTGACTAGAAGATCTAGATTTATACTATTACTACACTACTAGATACCTAGAAATCTAGATCTATCCTTTACTTTACTTGGTAAGATTGAAGAATACCGGACCAGCGGACTGACTTTGCCAAAGTTTGCCTATGACTAGATCTAGAGCTAGATAGATCTATGTCTCAACCTTAGGAATTTATAATTTTCCCGTTTTTAATATAGATTCTATCTCTCAATGGAGAATCTCGGACCGGTAGATCTATTCATTTAAATTTTGTCAGGGGGGAGACCCCCCTGAACCCCCCCTCCCCCCTCCTCCACCCCAACCACCTGCCCCACCAACCCCACTTTCTCGCGCAATAATGTACGAGTGGTCCGGTATTCTTCAATCTTCCCCTTTACTTGGAAGAAGGCCTTTATTTAATAATAGGGTAAATTTTTACTTTCACTCCCGCACACAAATGCACTGTTTCAGGGTTAAACTGCTGTACTGTTTGCTGCAGATCACACATAAAGCCACTAAAATTGTCGCAAATCAATTATTTTCAAGACAATTTAAAATCTAACAGTAAAATATCAAATTATGGGTAAAAACAGGGGGGCATGCCCCCCTGTAACCCCCCAGATTTTCTTTTACCCCAGTGGGGCAGGCCCCCCTGGAACCCCCCGATTGGTCCAAGGCATATCTCGGTTAAAAACAATCAAATATTTCAAAAACTATTAATTTGCGACGGAAATGTAGACAATAGACAACTGGTAGCTGAGTGTGAGACGGGAGGGAAAGTAAAATAATACCAATAATAGATCTAGATCTAGATTTTTAGATCAAATTAATAATCTAATTATACAACAACGTATTATTATAAAAACTTTCATACCCGGTACTTTACTTTAAAATTAGACAGTCATTTCTTCATTTTCTGTGAGTTTCACTTTGTACTTAGACATCGATCTAGATCTTGTACAGTTTCCGTCTTCAGAGATTCGTCATTATCATTAATCATTGAATGGTCATAGGAGTAAATAAATTATTAAAGTAGGTCTAATCTAGATCTGATCTAGACTAGTAGATGTAGATTCTAGAGATAATATTTCTTGTTACCAGACTGGTACAAAAGTGTTCTTCCAAAGATTCTACTCTATTCCAATACCGGGTGCCCACTGCAGTTGGGATCAGGTCGGATGCCCGACTCGTCGCCTGCAAACAAATGCATTTTGTTTTCAAGGCGACAAGTTGGGTGATCGGTTTGTGCCACGATAGCTGGTTTGTGCCCTCAATCTGACTATAGCAAACCTACCCGACCTGACCCGATCGTGCCAATGGGCACCTGGTATAACATGATCAATAAGATCTTTGACTGCCCGAGTCTGAGCTGAAGTAGTAGTTTATAGCTCGTCTCATGCTCCTATTTTTAGGGCTTACACCTGGAGCTTGACTAGACTAGACTAAAACCCAAATTACAGGCATCGATAAATTGTATTAGATTCGTTGTGGTCTACTGCGAGAACTGTCCATTGTATTTTTATTGAACTACGTAGTCTGGTTACATCAGTCTACCGTCCAATTTTCTTACAGTTGTGGTGAGATTCCTTCTCCTTTTGTCTGAAGGCATTTTCTTGCACTCTGTTTGCTGTTACTAAAAAAAAAGAAAAGAAAGAAAATGATGAGGCTTGTTTGGACAAAAGACTAAGCGATTCACCTGCCCCCTCCCCCAGCTTTTTCTGTTTGTTTTTAAATTTTGTGCTGAGGTTGTTAAGGCCTACTTTTTTTATCACAAAAAAGTCTTTGGCCTCCTTTTGATTAAACTGTTTGCGAAATGACATTATAAAAAGCTATTCTCATACCCTCTCTCTTAATCTGTAGTCTTCAGACTTTTCCACAAACATTCATAAGATGTGACATGCATCTCAATAAAAGAAAAGAGCAGGGTCTTTTGACCAAGACACCATACTGTTCAGTGACTGTGCAGTGTTTCGTAGGCAGAAGCTTCCTTGTCAGATGTGCAACACACTAGGTGACCCTGATAACGTACTTTGATGTCAAATGAAAAATAAAAACTTTGCTAAATTTTAGATATTGTATCTATGCTCATTCCGAAAATGAAGTCTGTTTTTAGCTGGTAGGATTATTCTAAAAATTTTGCGCACAATGTTTAATCTTGTGCGGTGGCAAACTTTAAAGCTCCCTGCTCATCTCTCCCAAAGTTAACCTAGAGGTCACAAAAAATATCAGTTTTGCTTGACAAGATTTCTTGATTTGGTCTCCAGTCTTTCATCTGTTAGTCCAATTTTTATGCAATTGTGCAGTTACACGTTACGATATTTGTCATAATTAATTAATAGATTTTCCAGTCCCCACTACAATTTTTATTATTATTACTCACATATAATTGGGCCTCTGGCCCAATAAAATAATGGAGTACAGGGGGAGGGGTGGATTCTAAGTGATCAACCCTGTTTCACAATTAATTGGCTAATTTAGTAGTTTATCAAAATCAGAGCCATTACTACATTCTGCAGTATGAAATATTATATTTAAACTTGTAACATAAGTGATTAATTGTCATATTTTCAAACGAATTTTCCCACCAAGATAAGTAGTAGTAAGAACTATCATGTGAAAGATACTGTCAGCTTGTATATTCTTGTTCTTATGTCTTATGGTGTCATTTGATTCTTTACCTGACGAGTTTCCAATTCTCGGGAATCTTGAATTCCCTCTCTGGTAAAAAAAATAGGTCACCAGTCGGAGAAGCTGATTATGTACTAGCCCTCAGTCGGTATCGATATGGCTAAATGAGGCAGTCGCAGAGAACTTGAGTACTCGCTACTATTGCCAGCTGCACTGCATTCTCACATTGTGCGACGTAGATGTTCTCTCTGCTCTAGACCCTGGCAAAGACCTATATCTTCTACCTCCCCTTAGTGAACAGGGATAACTATAACATTGTACTTCTTCTGCTTCTTCTTCCTCGTTCTCGGTCATTGTACTTCAAATTAACACGTTACGGTCACTTGGCGTAATAATGCACCAGTGAAAATTATCTGTTCCGTTCTCCTGGCGCAGTTCTGATGGGTGACCTGATGTACTGTTGGCTGTGTGACTACAAAGTTTTAAGAAAACACACATACACACGCACACATACGCGCGAGAAAGTGAATCTGCATATGTTTGCACGTGGTCTCAAAAGTAATATTTCAATACAATAATAATTTATGCAGTATCAATATAGCGTAAGGATGTGTGAGTCCCAGGTTGAGTAAATGAAATAATATATTATACTCGAGTGAGTTGAGTACTTGAGCATTTGTGTACTCAAATCCTGAGCACAGGCTGAATATATTACCTAATTTGCTGACTGATGTTGAATTTCAGCATAATATTTCTTAATTACATGCTACATTTTTTTCTCATATCATGCAATTTGTACATAACAAGAAGATTTGCATGTTAAGCCAATTTCTCCATGTGCGTGCAGCGCTCTAGATTGTATAAAACTGCAGCTTAGGTGCAATTTAGGCTCTGGGCAGCATGGCTCAAAAGGATCTACCTATTTATTTTTTTTTAGACAATATTTTTTGGTCTGGTGTCTAGAGTAATTTTAGGTCTAGAGAAGATTTAGACTTGAATAGCCTTGTCACAATACTAAATGAATACATCCTTCAAGGGACTTGTTCACCTGACCATATCATTGGTACGAGATGCATCAAACTCGAAATGCACTGATATTTGTCAAAACTGTTCCCTTTGTTTCTGTTTGGTTGTGTGAATAGGTGGGCTCTTTGCCAGAATGGGCAGGAAAGCCAAGAAAGCTGCAAAGAGAAAATTGGAAGGTACCGATACCCCAGAGGTTTTGAAGAAGAAGGAGGCACATGAAGAACTTGCCAACACAATCAAAGGTCTTCACTGGAGATTGCGAAAGGAATACAGAGCAAGTACGTTAATTTTTCTCACTTTTTGGGGTTTACAAGAAGAACTAGTGAGATGGTATCTTGCCTTCATTTCCTATCGCAGTGGAGATGAGATTTGTAACATAGAAAATTATACATTTTTTGTAACCATCTAATTTCCACTTGGCATTCAGAATGTCTCTTTATTAACATCGAACTTTCAAGAACTCTGCATAGTCTTATCTTGAAAATACTTTTTTGTGTCGAACAATTTTTGCAAATGGTATGACAAATATTAATTTAATATATATGGAGGTTACAGAAATAAGAGGTTTGTTGTAGGCTGTTTAGTTATAAACTTTGGTAGGTTTGTATAACGGGCTTCTGTGATGTAGCAGTTGTGCTTCGCTGTCACTCGAATTCGATTCCTGAGTGGGGAGTTTTTTTATATGAGCATCTCAATCTTCCTGCTGCGATGTTATGTCTCTCTTAGCCGTGGTTGGCCCTGACAAGCAGGGTCAGAAGCCGGCCCCCTAAATAATCTGAAATATGTCGATATAAGGTATAAAAATACTTTAATTTAATTTTTGAAAATTTAAAACAAAAAATTTGTATTGTGGATTTACAAGGGTAAGTGGCACATAAAGCAAGACGTCATAATCTTTTTTTCTTTGACACAAGGGCAACCTCCACCCACTCCATTTAACATTGTACCAAATCTTTGCTAGAACATTATGTACGGATATTTTTAAGAAACTATATATATATATGTTTATATGTTTTACCCTTTTTATTGCATCCCCCCCCCCCCCCCCCAACCACACACACCTCACCACAATCCTTTTTCTGATGCCACTAATTTGAGAATTTGGAAATAAAAGAAGGAACCAGTTTGATTAGTGTCCTGTGATGGTCTTTGTGTTTAATATTTATTGAGTGCTGACATTTTTCGTCAATACCCAAGAGTAGAGGTCTTTAAATTCAATCTTTTTCTTTTTATAAAAGGGGTTAATAAAGTGAAGAACAATGCAGCACTTAAATGCTGCCTGCGGCAGTGACAGAGCATTGTTTGCTATAACTACCCGACTAGGGTTTTGGTCACAAGAAAAATTGGGCCCAAATACGGTCTAACGCATCCAAGATGACCATCCATTGCAAAGGAGAAAAGTGGTCATCTTACACTGGTGGTCCTCTCGGACAGTGTTATTGTACTAAATAGAAGGAAAAAACGCAAGGAGGAAAGTGGGAAGTGGTAGTTTGCACAAATGGTTGTGATAGACAGGTGGTCGTTAGAGCAGGTTCAACTATATAAATTGCCCATGCAGCTCCTATTGAAAACTTAAATCTTGCTTCTCTGTGAACTGATCTGTTTTATTATTATTTATTCTAGGACCAGTGAGATGTAGACTTCGAAACACCTGTCTCAGAAACCAGGGGTACTGATCCAAGTTCCTTTCTTAGCACATCTCATGAAATTTCTCCTTCAGTTGTTGTGATTGCCTCTAACTTATTCCTGTCTATCGTAAACGTTAAAGACAAAGGTGGTTTCCCAAATAACCAACCTGCATTGTTGAATGTGAATACTGAGCTTATCCATTCGACATGCACATCCTTTTCGCCATTCTCCCAAAAAGTTGAATTTTCTTGTACTTTTCGTTTTCTTTCCAGACAATGAAGACCACGATGCGGTGTGGCAGCGGCACAGTCAGGACGTGGGGTCGCTGGAGAAGTACGCGGAGGCGATGCATCGTCTTGCCACAGAGCACTGGGACTGCCACGGCCACACACGCGTACACTGGTGCAGGGACACGGCGCTCGAGTTTTTCCTCAAGGACGGAATGAAGTTAGCCTTAGCCAAAGATGCTAGAAGGAGGGCGTTTGAGGAAGAAAGATTTCAACAGGTTTGTAAGGGCTGGGATGATTTGGGTTGGACTTTAATACTTTGCTGTCACATCTCGCTGATCGGCAAGAACTCCGAACTTCCGCTTCTGCCACAAAACACGGATCGGCAATGTTTACCACCCAGTTTTTTTGGATTTCCACCCAAAATGCTTGTTATAGCCAAGGGTTTTTACTCTATGAGCCTTGTGATGGCAAAGTTTTAATTACAGCTTTATACTCTTTATTTCAAGCGTTTTAATTCAAGCACAAGCCATTCTTGACTTGATCTCCCCCCTCCCCCCCCAATCAAGGTCGTTTTTGTCTGCCATGAACTTACGTCATTATCATCATAGTACTGTTTTATTTTGCACTGGGGAAAGACCCCTGAAGCTACAACGTTTGTGTTCTTTTAGGTATGGAGAGGGTTTTGTGGGCTCCTGTCCATAGGAAGGGGAAGACCCCGTGGAACCTAGAGAAGAATCACCAAAATTGATGAACAGAAAAGTGAGAAGACATGGAATAACATCAAGAGACTAGCCCAGGATATAGAAAGGTGGAAAGTGTTTGTTCGAGGCCTATACCCTGGTGCAGGGTGAGAAAGGCAATGATGATGATGTCAACAGGAATTGCAAAACTTTAAACTGTCTCCTTAACTGAAAGAAAATAAACTATTACATGACACACATGGTGTCTTATACATATGCTTTGAAAAAAAAGTATTTTGATTTACAAGAAAGTTCATGGTGAACAAATGATGATGGACATGGTCAGTACAGACAACATGTTTGTTGGCTTTCAAAACCTGCTCTCTAATTAAAATAAGAGTCAATCAAAATTGTCCAAGATGGCCACCCATTGTAGAAGAGAAAAGTGATTGTCTTAAACATGAGGATGTCTTGGACTGTGTCATTTTAATGTTAATAAAACCAAAACACTAGATATGTGAAGTGGTTGTTTGTACAGGTGATTGTCTTGGACAAGTGGTGGGTAGAGAAGGATTGACTGTACATGTAGTAAGTGAATTTGTAATCCCTCTCCTCTTTCAGGAACAGGCCAGAGCAGAAAGTGAGGGGAAAAGCATAGCCCTAGATCCTTCACTGACTCAAGAGGAAGACAATGTTGTCAAAAGTATTAATTCCTCCGAGAGGGACTCTGGTGACCAGCCTCGAGAAAGCAGAGCGAAGGTCTCATGTCCCTCTAAACAACCTGAACATGAAGACGTTAAACAAATTTCACTCAGATCTGAACTTTGTGTTCCCTCCGAGAACATTGGTCACCAAGGGCTGTCTCCAGATGAAGAGCACCAACCTAATGTGGGTACTACCAGCATTACTGACCAGTCTGGTGATGTTAAGGAAGAACTAAGTTCAAGCGTTGTGGAACATTTGCCAAAGACTGAAAGCAGTATGGTGGCTGAAAATGAGAGTGATGGTGTTTTCAAAGACGAAGACAGAGTGCCTGTGATGTAAGTACTTGAGGGTGTCTGCCCCCCCCCATCCTCTCAATAAAAGTAAGTAAGTATATAGGTTTAACACCCCTATCAACACTATTGGGTTATTTAAGAGGCAGGACCTCCGAATTTAACGTTGGTGTCCAATAGGGCCAAGCCAAATGGGTTGAGAGCGTTGAAAACTCCACAAAATGACCGGAGTTCAAGAACGCCCAGTCTGGGATTTGAACCAAGGTCATCCGTTCCATATTCCAGTATGATACCATGATACCATATGAGCTCCTGGAGTGCCCACCCCTCCCCCCTCCTTCTACTCCCCGTCCCTCTCCACAGAGGCTAATAAAAAATATGTCTGCTATACTGTTTTGGCTTTTATGAATCCTGGGATGGTTATAATAATTAAATGGAATGGTTTGAGTTTTTGATCACTAGAAAAGTATTATTTCTGTGGTGCAAAGGGTGGTAGTATTTATGCTGTTGTCATCTCGGTTGACTTAAAAAAATTTCCTATTAATATTATATAATCTGTCAGTAAGGTCTTTGCTCAAAGACCCTTCCATTCTGGTTAGCTCCACGCCGCTGCAAATTTATATGCGCACCCTAGGAAAACATTTTGTTTCCGGCTGGGAGTGCTCAACAATATTGTGAATACCACCTGATATCATTATCATTGTACTTAATGTCCTTTTCATATATTTCTGTTGTTTGTCTGCTAGTTTCACCCTTAAACTGAAAAGTTTGATAGACGACTGACAAAAACATCTCCTGCCACTGGCTGGGTTTTTTTTGGCCTTCGCCTCAAGAGGTCATTCTTTCTTACTATTGTTTATTTTTGTCCCTGAGGTGTTTCTTTTCTTTTCTTTTTTAATTACTTTACGGCTGGTAAGTCTTGTTTTTTTTTTCTCTCTCTCTTATTCTGTTTCTGTTCTATTGCTTGACACCTGCTTTTTCCCGCCTTAGTTATACTAAATACATCATTTTGCCAATGTGCTTCTTCTGAACTTAAAAGCAGAGTGAATGATTCTGTCATGTATTTCATTTAATTTTCTTAGTATTGTGTGAAACTGTTTGATTGGAAAGAGCAGTTTGGGGGGGGGGGGGTATTTTTACAGTAAATGTTGATTAATGCGTAAAGTGAGTATTTTTTTGGGTGGCAAAGTGCTTGGCTCCCACATCGCAGTACTGCGCTAAGAGGGAAAAATGTTCTAGTTAGTAGAGAAATAATTTCTCAAATTTGTTTCGCTCTCTTGGTTTTCTCCACACTTCCAGATGCTGTTCGCATTCATGACTAACTACTCTACAGCTATTGTCACCACTCATTGTCCTACTGTGCTTAGATAATTTGAGTGTGGAAGAAGTTCTCATTGTCATGACTCAGCTCAAGATAGGTTACGTGTGTGTGTGTGTGTGTGTTTGTGTGTGTGTGCGTGTACATAAAATTTGTTTGTGTTGGTATTTTTATATATGGGAAGAGCGAGGAATAATGGGTATGTAATATGTGTGTGTGTGTGTGTGTATGTGTGTGTGTGTGTTTGCGTGAGAAAAAAAGAGAGCAATGATGGGGTTGCCATAGGTGGGGTTGGGGGTAAGGGAAAAGAGGCAGACGAGGGGC